>NC_084995.1:748200-836262 GCF_963854185.1 Sardina pilchardus
TCCACAGACAGACAGACAGACAGACAGACAGACAGACAGACAGACAGACAGACAGACAGACAGACAGACAGACAGACAGACAGACAGACAAATAAATACATACATCATTTTTTAAAAAAAAAAAAAAAAAAAAAAAAAAAGAGAAAAAGAGCGGGAAAACGCAACAGCGGGCGAAAAGGGAGGTAGAGACCTGGGAGAGAGGGTTCTTGTGTTCTTGTGTTCTTGGGTTCTTGGGTTCTTGGGTTCTTGGGTTCTTGGGTTCTTGGGTTCTTTTCTTCAACATTCAAAGAGATGTGCACCGTTCCTGGAGTCACTGCAATACCAGGTCGATGCGTGGAGCGGACGGAGCAAGCCCCTCTTCCGTCTCCCTGTTCCAAAAATCAGATTAATATATAGTCCTCGGGTAGAGGACGTATCAGATATTAAACTGATAAGAACAGATACTACACTTGATCTTAGCCAAAAGGCCGAGAAGCGATACCCCTCGACCGTACGGGGTCCGGCGTCCCCCCGGGCGACTCACCAGACGCCGGTACTCCGCGGAGGGGCGGGGCAAGAGAAGAACGCTGACCGCCGGATGACCGCCGGACTCGGGCGAGAGGCCTCGTGGCCTGGTCTGGCGTCTGCGCAGTCGGATTTCCTAGGAGACAGCAGACGAGAGAGTTAGTTCCACAGACAGACAGACAGACAGACAGACAGACAGACAGACAGACAGACAGACAGACAGACAGACAGACAGACAGACAGACAGACAGACAAATAAATACATACATCATTTTTTAAAAAAAAAAAAAAAAAAAAAAAAAAAGAGAAAAAGAGCGGGAAAACGCAACAGCGGGCGAAAAGGGAGGTAGAGACCTGGGAGAGAGGGTTCTTGTGTTCTTGTGTTCTTGGGTTCTTGGGTTCTTGGGTTCTTGGGTTCTTGGGTTCTTGGGTTCTTTTCTTCAACATTCAAAGAGATGTGCACCGTTCCTGGAGTCACTGCAATACCAGGTCGATGCGTGGAGCGGACGGAGCAAGCCCCTCTTCCGTCTCCCTGTTCCAAAAATCAGATTAATATATAGTCCTCGGGTAGAGGACGTATCAGATATTAAACTGATAAGAACAGATACTACACTTGATCTTAGCCAAAAGGCCGAGAAGCGATACCCCTCGACCGTACGGGGTCCGGCGTCCCCCCGGGCGACTCACCAGACGCCGGTACTCCGCGGAGGGGCGGGGCAAGAGAAGAACGCTGACCGCCGGATGACCGCCGGACTCGGGCGAGAGGCCTCGTGGCCTGGTCTGGCGTCTGCGCAGTCGGATTTCCTAGGAGACAGCAGACGAGAGAGTTAGTTCCACAGACAGACAGACAGACAGACAGACAGACAGACAGACAGACAGACAGACAGACAGACAGACAGACAGACAGACAGACAGACAGACAAATAAATACATACATCATTTTTTAAAAAAAAAAAAAAAAAAAAAAAAAAAGAGAAAAAGAGCGGGAAAACGCAACAGCGGGCGAAAAGGGAGGTAGAGACCTGGGAGAGAGGGTTCTTGTGTTCTTGTGTTCTTGGGTTCTTGGGTTCTTGGGTTCTTGGGTTCTTGGGTTCTTGGGTTCTTTTCTTCAACATTCAAAGAGATGTGCACCGTTCCTGGAGTCACTGCAATACCAGGTCGATGCGTGGAGCGGACGGAGCAAGCCCCTCTTCCGTCTCCCTGTTCCAAAAATCAGATTAATATATAGTCCTCGGGTAGAGGACGTATCAGATATTAAACTGATAAGAACAGATACTACACTTGATCTTAGCCAAAAGGCCGAGAAGCGATACCCCTCGACCGTACGGGGTCCGGCGTCCCCCCGGGCGACTCACCAGACGCCGGTACTCCGCGGAGGGGCGGGGCAAGAGAAGAACGCTGACCGCCGGATGACCGCCGGACTCGGGCGAGAGGCCTCGTGGCCTGGTCTGGCGTCTGCGCAGTCGGATTTCCTAGGAGACAGCAGACGAGAGAGTTAGTTCCACAGACAGACAGACAGACAGACAGACAGACAGACAGACAGACAGACAGACAGACAGACAGACAGACAGACAGACAGACAGACAGACAAATAAATACATACATCATTTTTTAAAAAAAAAAAAAAAAAAAAAAAAAAAGAGAAAAAGAGCGGGAAAACGCAACAGCGGGCGAAAAGGGAGGTAGAGACCTGGGAGAGAGGGTTCTTGTGTTCTTGTGTTCTTGGGTTCTTGGGTTCTTGGGTTCTTGGGTTCTTGGGTTCTTGGGTTCTTTTCTTCAACATTCAAAGAGATGTGCACCGTTCCTGGAGTCACTGCAATACCAGGTCGATGCGTGGAGCGGACGGAGCAAGCCCCTCTTCCGTCTCCCTGTTCCAAAAATCAGATTAATATATAGTCCTCGGGTAGAGGACGTATCAGATATTAAACTGATAAGAACAGATACTACACTTGATCTTAGCCAAAAGGCCGAGAAGCGATACCCCTCGACCGTACGGGGTCCGGCGTCCCCCCGGGCGACTCACCAGACGCCGGTACTCCGCGGAGGGGCGGGGCAAGAGAAGAACGCTGACCGCCGGATGACCGCCGGACTCGGGCGAGAGGCCTCGTGGCCTGGTCTGGCGTCTGCGCAGTCGGATTTCCTAGGAGACAGCAGACGAGAGAGTTAGTTCCACAGACAGACAGACAGACAGACAGACAGACAGACAGACAGACAGACAGACAGACAGACAGACAGACAGACAGACAGACAGACAGACAAATAAATACATACATCATTTTTTAAAAAAAAAAAAAAAAAAAAAAAAAAAGAGAAAAAGAGCGGGAAAACGCAACAGCGGGCGAAAAGGGAGGTAGAGACCTGGGAGAGAGGGTTCTTGTGTTCTTGTGTTCTTGGGTTCTTGGGTTCTTGGGTTCTTGGGTTCTTGGGTTCTTGGGTTCTTTTCTTCAACATTCAAAGAGATGTGCACCGTTCCTGGAGTCACTGCAATACCAGGTCGATGCGTGGAGCGGACGGAGCAAGCCCCTCTTCCGTCTCCCTGTTCCAAAAATCAGATTAATATATAGTCCTCGGGTAGAGGACGTATCAGATATTAAACTGATAAGAACAGATACTACACTTGATCTTAGCCAAAAGGCCGAGAAGCGATACCCCTCGACCGTACGGGGTCCGGCGTCCCCCCGGGCGACTCACCAGACGCCGGTACTCCGCGGAGGGGCGGGGCAAGAGAAGAACGCTGACCGCCGGATGACCGCCGGACTCGGGCGAGAGGCCTCGTGGCCTGGTCTGGCGTCTGCGCAGTCGGATTTCCTAGGAGACAGCAGACGAGAGAGTTAGTTCCACAGACAGACAGACAGACAGACAGACAGACAGACAGACAGACAGACAGACAGACAGACAGACAGACAGACAGACAGACAGACAGACAAATAAATACATACATCATTTTTTAAAAAAAAAAAAAAAAAAAAAAAAAAAGAGAAAAAGAGCGGGAAAACGCAACAGCGGGCGAAAAGGGAGGTAGAGACCTGGGAGAGAGGGTTCTTGTGTTCTTGTGTTCTTGGGTTCTTGGGTTCTTGGGTTCTTGGGTTCTTGGGTTCTTGGGTTCTTTTCTTCAACATTCAAAGAGATGTGCACCGTTCCTGGAGTCACTGCAATACCAGGTCGATGCGTGGAGCGGACGGAGCAAGCCCCTCTTCCGTCTCCCTGTTCCAAAAATCAGATTAATATATAGTCCTCGGGTAGAGGACGTATCAGATATTAAACTGATAAGAACAGATACTACACTTGATCTTAGCCAAAAGGCCGAGAAGCGATACCCCTCGACCGTACGGGGTCCGGCGTCCCCCCGGGCGACTCACCAGACGCCGGTACTCCGCGGAGGGGCGGGGCAAGAGAAGAACGCTGACCGCCGGATGACCGCCGGACTCGGGCGAGAGGCCTCGTGGCCTGGTCTGGCGTCTGCGCAGTCGGATTTCCTAGGAGACAGCAGACGAGAGAGTTAGTTCCACAGACAGACAGACAGACAGACAGACAGACAGACAGACAGACAGACAGACAGACAGACAGACAGACAGACAGACAGACAGACAGACAAATAAATACATACATCATTTTTTAAAAAAAAAAAAAAAAAAAAAAAAAAAGAGAAAAAGAGCGGGAAAACGCAACAGCGGGCGAAAAGGGAGGTAGAGACCTGGGAGAGAGGGTTCTTGTGTTCTTGTGTTCTTGGGTTCTTGGGTTCTTGGGTTCTTGGGTTCTTGGGTTCTTGGGTTCTTTTCTTCAACATTCAAAGAGATGTGCACCGTTCCTGGAGTCACTGCAATACCAGGTCGATGCGTGGAGCGGACGGAGCAAGCCCCTCTTCCGTCTCCCTGTTCCAAAAATCAGATTAATATATAGTCCTCGGGTAGAGGACGTATCAGATATTAAACTGATAAGAACAGATACTACACTTGATCTTAGCCAAAAGGCCGAGAAGCGATACCCCTCGACCGTACGGGGTCCGGCGTCCCCCCGGGCGACTCACCAGACGCCGGTACTCCGCGGAGGGGCGGGGCAAGAGAAGAACGCTGACCGCCGGATGACCGCCGGACTCGGGCGAGAGGCCTCGTGGCCTGGTCTGGCGTCTGCGCAGTCGGATTTCCTAGGAGACAGCAGACGAGAGAGTTAGTTCCACAGACAGACAGACAGACAGACAGACAGACAGACAGACAGACAGACAGACAGACAGACAGACAGACAGACAGACAGACAGACAGACAAATAAATACATACATCATTTTTTAAAAAAAAAAAAAAAAAAAAAAAAAAAGAGAAAAAGAGCGGGAAAACGCAACAGCGGGCGAAAAGGGAGGTAGAGACCTGGGAGAGAGGGTTCTTGTGTTCTTGTGTTCTTGGGTTCTTGGGTTCTTGGGTTCTTGGGTTCTTGGGTTCTTGGGTTCTTTTCTTCAACATTCAAAGAGATGTGCACCGTTCCTGGAGTCACTGCAATACCAGGTCGATGCGTGGAGCGGACGGAGCAAGCCCCTCTTCCGTCTCCCTGTTCCAAAAATCAGATTAATATATAGTCCTCGGGTAGAGGACGTATCAGATATTAAACTGATAAGAACAGATACTACACTTGATCTTAGCCAAAAGGCCGAGAAGCGATACCCCTCGACCGTACGGGGTCCGGCGTCCCCCCGGGCGACTCACCAGACGCCGGTACTCCGCGGAGGGGCGGGGCAAGAGAAGAACGCTGACCGCCGGATGACCGCCGGACTCGGGCGAGAGGCCTCGTGGCCTGGTCTGGCGTCTGCGCAGTCGGATTTCCTAGGAGACAGCAGACGAGAGAGTTAGTTCCACAGACAGACAGACAGACAGACAGACAGACAGACAGACAGACAGACAGACAGACAGACAGACAGACAGACAGACAGACAGACAGACAAATAAATACATACATCATTTTTTAAAAAAAAAAAAAAAAAAAAAAAAAAAGAGAAAAAGAGCGGGAAAACGCAACAGCGGGCGAAAAGGGAGGTAGAGACCTGGGAGAGAGGGTTCTTGTGTTCTTGTGTTCTTGGGTTCTTGGGTTCTTGGGTTCTTGGGTTCTTGGGTTCTTGGGTTCTTTTCTTCAACATTCAAAGAGATGTGCACCGTTCCTGGAGTCACTGCAATACCAGGTCGATGCGTGGAGCGGACGGAGCAAGCCCCTCTTCCGTCTCCCTGTTCCAAAAATCAGATTAATATATAGTCCTCGGGTAGAGGACGTATCAGATATTAAACTGATAAGAACAGATACTACACTTGATCTTAGCCAAAAGGCCGAGAAGCGATACCCCTCGACCGTACGGGGTCCGGCGTCCCCCCGGGCGACTCACCAGACGCCGGTACTCCGCGGAGGGGCGGGGCAAGAGAAGAACGCTGACCGCCGGATGACCGCCGGACTCGGGCGAGAGGCCTCGTGGCCTGGTCTGGCGTCTGCGCAGTCGGATTTCCTAGGAGACAGCAGACGAGAGAGTTAGTTCCACAGACAGACAGACAGACAGACAGACAGACAGACAGACAGACAGACAGACAGACAGACAGACAGACAGACAGACAGACAGACAGACAAATAAATACATACATCATTTTTTAAAAAAAAAAAAAAAAAAAAAAAAAAAGAGAAAAAGAGCGGGAAAACGCAACAGCGGGCGAAAAGGGAGGTAGAGACCTGGGAGAGAGGGTTCTTGTGTTCTTGTGTTCTTGGGTTCTTGGGTTCTTGGGTTCTTGGGTTCTTGGGTTCTTGGGTTCTTGGGTTCTTTTCTTCAACATTCAAAGAGATGTGCACCGTTCCTGGAGTCACTGCAATACCAGGTCGATGCGTGGAGCGGACGGAGCAAGCCCCTCTTCCGTCTCCCTGTTCCAAAAATCAGATTAATATATAGTCCTCGGGTAGAGGACGTATCAGATATTAAACTGATAAGAACAGATACTACACTTGATCTTAGCCAAAAGGCCGAGAAGCGATACCCCTCGACCGTACGGGGTCCGGCGTCCCCCCGGGCGACTCACCAGACGCCGGTACTCCGCGGAGGGGCGGGGCAAGAGAAGAACGCTGACCGCCGGATGACCGCCGGACTCGGGCGAGAGGCCTCGTGGCCTGGTCTGGCGTCTGCGCAGTCGGATTTCCTAGGAGACAGCAGACGAGAGAGTTAGTTCCACAGACAGACAGACAGACAGACAGACAGACAGACAGACAGACAGACAGACAGACAGACAGACAGACAGACAGACAGACAGACAGACAAATAAATACATACATCATTTTTTAAAAAAAAAAAAAAAAAAAAAAAAAAAGAGAAAAAGAGCGGGAAAACGCAACAGCGGGCGAAAAGGGAGGTAGAGACCTGGGAGAGAGGGTTCTTGTGTTCTTGTGTTCTTGGGTTCTTGGGTTCTTGGGTTCTTGGGTTCTTGGGTTCTTGGGTTCTTTTCTTCAACATTCAAAGAGATGTGCACCGTTCCTGGAGTCACTGCAATACCAGGTCGATGCGTGGAGCGGACGGAGCAAGCCCCTCTTCCGTCTCCCTGTTCCAAAAATCAGATTAATATATAGTCCTCGGGTAGAGGACGTATCAGATATTAAACTGATAAGAACAGATACTACACTTGATCTTAGCCAAAAGGCCGAGAAGCGATACCCCTCGACCGTACGGGGTCCGGCGTCCCCCCGGGCGACTCACCAGACGCCGGTACTCCGCGGAGGGGCGGGGCAAGAGAAGAACGCTGACCGCCGGATGACCGCCGGACTCGGGCGAGAGGCCTCGTGGCCTGGTCTGGCGTCTGCGCAGTCGGATTTCCTAGGAGACAGCAGACGAGAGAGTTAGTTCCACAGACAGACAGACAGACAGACAGACAGACAGACAGACAGACAGACAGACAGACAGACAGACAGACAGACAGACAGACAGACAGACAAATAAATACATACATCATTTTTTAAAAAAAAAAAAAAAAAAAAAAAAAAAGAGAAAAAGAGCGGGAAAACGCAACAGCGGGCGAAAAGGGAGGTAGAGACCTGGGAGAGAGGGTTCTTGTGTTCTTGTGTTCTTGGGTTCTTGGGTTCTTGGGTTCTTGGGTTCTTGGGTTCTTGGGTTCTTTTCTTCAACATTCAAAGAGATGTGCACCGTTCCTGGAGTCACTGCAATACCAGGTCGATGCGTGGAGCGGACGGAGCAAGCCCCTCTTCCGTCTCCCTGTTCCAAAAATCAGATTAATATATAGTCCTCGGGTAGAGGACGTATCAGATATTAAACTGATAAGAACAGATACTACACTTGATCTTAGCCAAAAGGCCGAGAAGCGATACCCCTCGACCGTACGGGGTCCGGCGTCCCCCCGGGCGACTCACCAGACGCCGGTACTCCGCGGAGGGGCGGGGCAAGAGAAGAACGCTGACCGCCGGATGACCGCCGGACTCGGGCGAGAGGCCTCGTGGCCTGGTCTGGCGTCTGCGCAGTCGGATTTCCTAGGAGACAGCAGACGAGAGAGTTAGTTCCACAGACAGACAGACAGACAGACAGACAGACAGACAGACAGACAGACAGACAGACAGACAGACAGACAGACAGACAGACAGACAGACAAATAAATACATACATCATTTTTTAAAAAAAAAAAAAAAAAAAAAAAAAAAGAGAAAAAGAGCGGGAAAACGCAACAGCGGGCGAAAAGGGAGGTAGAGACCTGGGAGAGAGGGTTCTTGTGTTCTTGTGTTCTTGGGTTCTTGGGTTCTTGGGTTCTTGGGTTCTTGGGTTCTTGGGTTCTTTTCTTCAACATTCAAAGAGATGTGCACCGTTCCTGGAGTCACTGCAATACCAGGTCGATGCGTGGAGCGGACGGAGCAAGCCCCTCTTCCGTCTCCCTGTTCCAAAAATCAGATTAATATATAGTCCTCGGGTAGAGGACGTATCAGATATTAAACTGATAAGAACAGATACTACACTTGATCTTAGCCAAAAGGCCGAGAAGCGATACCCCTCGACCGTACGGGGTCCGGCGTCCCCCCGGGCGACTCACCAGACGCCGGTACTCCGCGGAGGGGCGGGGCAAGAGAAGAACGCTGACCGCCGGATGACCGCCGGACTCGGGCGAGAGGCCTCGTGGCCTGGTCTGGCGTCTGCGCAGTCGGATTTCCTAGGAGACAGCAGACGAGAGAGTTAGTTCCACAGACAGACAGACAGACAGACAGACAGACAGACAGACAGACAGACAGACAGACAGACAGACAGACAGACAGACAGACAGACAGACAAATAAATACATACATCATTTTTTAAAAAAAAAAAAAAAAAAAAAAAAAAAGAGAAAAAGAGCGGGAAAACGCAACAGCGGGCGAAAAGGGAGGTAGAGACCTGGGAGAGAGGGTTCTTGTGTTCTTGTGTTCTTGGGTTCTTGGGTTCTTGGGTTCTTGGGTTCTTGGGTTCTTGGGTTCTTTTCTTCAACATTCAAAGAGATGTGCACCGTTCCTGGAGTCACTGCAATACCAGGTCGATGCGTGGAGCGGACGGAGCAAGCCCCTCTTCCGTCTCCCTGTTCCAAAAATCAGATTAATATATAGTCCTCGGGTAGAGGACGTATCAGATATTAAACTGATAAGAACAGATACTACACTTGATCTTAGCCAAAAGGCCGAGAAGCGATACCCCTCGACCGTACGGGGTCCGGCGTCCCCCCGGGCGACTCACCAGACGCCGGTACTCCGCGGAGGGGCGGGGCAAGAGAAGAACGCTGACCGCCGGATGACCGCCGGACTCGGGCGAGAGGCCTCGTGGCCTGGTCTGGCGTCTGCGCAGTCGGATTTCCTAGGAGACAGCAGACGAGAGAGTTAGTTCCACAGACAGACAGACAGACAGACAGACAGACAGACAGACAGACAGACAGACAGACAGACAGACAGACAGACAGACAGACAGACAGACAAATAAATACATACATCATTTTTTAAAAAAAAAAAAAAAAAAAAAAAAAAAGAGAAAAAGAGCGGGAAAACGCAACAGCGGGCGAAAAGGGAGGTAGAGACCTGGGAGAGAGGGTTCTTGTGTTCTTGTGTTCTTGGGTTCTTGGGTTCTTGGGTTCTTGGGTTCTTGGGTTCTTGGGTTCTTTTCTTCAACATTCAAAGAGATGTGCACCGTTCCTGGAGTCACTGCAATACCAGGTCGATGCGTGGAGCGGACGGAGCAAGCCCCTCTTCCGTCTCCCTGTTCCAAAAATCAGATTAATATATAGTCCTCGGGTAGAGGACGTATCAGATATTAAACTGATAAGAACAGATACTACACTTGATCTTAGCCAAAAGGCCGAGAAGCGATACCCCTCGACCGTACGGGGTCCGGCGTCCCCCCGGGCGACTCACCAGACGCCGGTACTCCGCGGAGGGGCGGGGCAAGAGAAGAACGCTGACCGCCGGATGACCGCCGGACTCGGGCGAGAGGCCTCGTGGCCTGGTCTGGCGTCTGCGCAGTCGGATTTCCTAGGAGACAGCAGACGAGAGAGTTAGTTCCACAGACAGACAGACAGACAGACAGACAGACAGACAGACAGACAGACAGACAGACAGACAGACAGACAGACAGACAGACAGACAGACAAATAAATACATACATCATTTTTTAAAAAAAAAAAAAAAAAAAAAAAAAAAGAGAAAAAGAGCGGGAAAACGCAACAGCGGGCGAAAAGGGAGGTAGAGACCTGGGAGAGAGGGTTCTTGTGTTCTTGTGTTCTTGGGTTCTTGGGTTCTTGGGTTCTTGGGTTCTTGGGTTCTTGGGTTCTTTTCTTCAACATTCAAAGAGATGTGCACCGTTCCTGGAGTCACTGCAATACCAGGTCGATGCGTGGAGCGGACGGAGCAAGCCCCTCTTCCGTCTCCCTGTTCCAAAAATCAGATTAATATATAGTCCTCGGGTAGAGGACGTATCAGATATTAAACTGATAAGAACAGATACTACACTTGATCTTAGCCAAAAGGCCGAGAAGCGATACCCCTCGACCGTACGGGGTCCGGCGTCCCCCCGGGCGACTCACCAGACGCCGGTACTCCGCGGAGGGGCGGGGCAAGAGAAGAACGCTGACCGCCGGATGACCGCCGGACTCGGGCGAGAGGCCTCGTGGCCTGGTCTGGCGTCTGCGCAGTCGGATTTCCTAGGAGACAGCAGACGAGAGAGTTAGTTCCACAGACAGACAGACAGACAGACAGACAGACAGACAGACAGACAGACAGACAGACAGACAGACAGACAGACAGACAGACAGACAGACAAATAAATACATACATCATTTTTTAAAAAAAAAAAAAAAAAAAAAAAAAAAGAGAAAAAGAGCGGGAAAACGCAACAGCGGGCGAAAAGGGAGGTAGAGACCTGGGAGAGAGGGTTCTTGTGTTCTTGTGTTCTTGGGTTCTTGGGTTCTTGGGTTCTTGGGTTCTTGGGTTCTTGGGTTCTTTTCTTCAACATTCAAAGAGATGTGCACCGTTCCTGGAGTCACTGCAATACCAGGTCGATGCGTGGAGCGGACGGAGCAAGCCCCTCTTCCGTCTCCCTGTTCCAAAAATCAGATTAATATATAGTCCTCGGGTAGAGGACGTATCAGATATTAAACTGATAAGAACAGATACTACACTTGATCTTAGCCAAAAGGCCGAGAAGCGATACCCCTCGACCGTACGGGGTCCGGCGTCCCCCCGGGCGACTCACCAGACGCCGGTACTCCGCGGAGGGGCGGGGCAAGAGAAGAACGCTGACCGCCGGATGACCGCCGGACTCGGGCGAGAGGCCTCGTGGCCTGGTCTGGCGTCTGCGCAGTCGGATTTCCTAGGAGACAGCAGACGAGAGAGTTAGTTCCACAGACAGACAGACAGACAGACAGACAGACAGACAGACAGACAGACAGACAGACAGACAGACAGACAGACAGACAGACAGACAGACAAATAAATACATACATCATTTTTTAAAAAAAAAAAAAAAAAAAAAAAAAAAGAGAAAAAGAGCGGGAAAACGCAACAGCGGGCGAAAAGGGAGGTAGAGACCTGGGAGAGAGGGTTCTTGTGTTCTTGTGTTCTTGGGTTCTTGGGTTCTTGGGTTCTTGGGTTCTTGGGTTCTTGGGTTCTTTTCTTCAACATTCAAAGAGATGTGCACCGTTCCTGGAGTCACTGCAATACCAGGTCGATGCGTGGAGCGGACGGAGCAAGCCCCTCTTCCGTCTCCCTGTTCCAAAAATCAGATTAATATATAGTCCTCGGGTAGAGGACGTATCAGATATTAAACTGATAAGAACAGATACTACACTTGATCTTAGCCAAAAGGCCGAGAAGCGATACCCCTCGACCGTACGGGGTCCGGCGTCCCCCCGGGCGACTCACCAGACGCCGGTACTCCGCGGAGGGGCGGGGCAAGAGAAGAACGCTGACCGCCGGATGACCGCCGGACTCGGGCGAGAGGCCTCGTGGCCTGGTCTGGCGTCTGCGCAGTCGGATTTCCTAGGAGACAGCAGACGAGAGAGTTAGTTCCACAGACAGACAGACAGACAGACAGACAGACAGACAGACAGACAGACAGACAGACAGACAGACAGACAGACAGACAGACAGACAGACAAATAAATACATACATCATTTTTTAAAAAAAAAAAAAAAAAAAAAAAAAAAGAGAAAAAGAGCGGGAAAACGCAACAGCGGGCGAAAAGGGAGGTAGAGACCTGGGAGAGAGGGTTCTTGTGTTCTTGTGTTCTTGGGTTCTTGGGTTCTTGGGTTCTTGGGTTCTTGGGTTCTTGGGTTCTTTTCTTCAACATTCAAAGAGATGTGCACCGTTCCTGGAGTCACTGCAATACCAGGTCGATGCGTGGAGCGGACGGAGCAAGCCCCTCTTCCGTCTCCCTGTTCCAAAAATCAGATTAATATATAGTCCTCGGGTAGAGGACGTATCAGATATTAAACTGATAAGAACAGATACTACACTTGATCTTAGCCAAAAGGCCGAGAAGCGATACCCCTCGACCGTACGGGGTCCGGCGTCCCCCCGGGCGACTCACCAGACGCCGGTACTCCGCGGAGGGGCGGGGCAAGAGAAGAACGCTGACCGCCGGATGACCGCCGGACTCGGGCGAGAGGCCTCGTGGCCTGGTCTGGCGTCTGCGCAGTCGGATTTCCTAGGAGACAGCAGACGAGAGAGTTAGTTCCACAGACAGACAGACAGACAGACAGACAGACAGACAGACAGACAGACAGACAGACAGACAGACAGACAGACAGACAGACAGACAGACAAATAAATACATACATCATTTTTTAAAAAAAAAAAAAAAAAAAAAAAAAAAGAGAAAAAGAGCGGGAAAACGCAACAGCGGGCGAAAAGGGAGGTAGAGACCTGGGAGAGAGGGTTCTTGTGTTCTTGTGTTCTTGGGTTCTTGGGTTCTTGGGTTCTTGGGTTCTTGGGTTCTTGGGTTCTTTTCTTCAACATTCAAAGAGATGTGCACCGTTCCTGGAGTCACTGCAATACCAGGTCGATGCGTGGAGCGGACGGAGCAAGCCCCTCTTCCGTCTCCCTGTTCCAAAAATCAGATTAATATATAGTCCTCGGGTAGAGGACGTATCAGATATTAAACTGATAAGAACAGATACTACACTTGATCTTAGCCAAAAGGCCGAGAAGCGATACCCCTCGACCGTACGGGGTCCGGCGTCCCCCCGGGCGACTCACCAGACGCCGGTACTCCGCGGAGGGGCGGGGCAAGAGAAGAACGCTGACCGCCGGATGACCGCCGGACTCGGGCGAGAGGCCTCGTGGCCTGGTCTGGCGTCTGCGCAGTCGGATTTCCTAGGAGACAGCAGACGAGAGAGTTAGTTCCACAGACAGACAGACAGACAGACAGACAGACAGACAGACAGACAGACAGACAGACAGACAGACAGACAGACAGACAGACAGACAGACAAATAAATACATACATCATTTTTTAAAAAAAAAAAAAAAAAAAAAAAAAAGAGAAAAAGAGCGGGAAAACGCAACAGCGGGCGAAAAGGGAGGTAGAGACCTGGGAGAGAGGGTTCTTGTGTTCTTGTGTTCTTGGGTTCTTGGGTTCTTGGGTTCTTGGGTTCTTGGGTTCTTGGGTTCTTTTCTTCAACATTCAAAGAGATGTGCACCGTTCCTGGAGTCACTGCAATACCAGGTCGATGCGTGGAGCGGACGGAGCAAGCCCCTCTTCCGTCTCCCTGTTCCAAAAATCAGATTAATATATAGTCCTCGGGTAGAGGACGTATCAGATATTAAACTGATAAGAACAGATACTACACTTGATCTTAGCCAAAAGGCCGAGAAGCGATACCCCTCGACCGTACGGGGTCCGGCGTCCCCCCGGGCGACTCACCAGACGCCGGTACTCCGCGGAGGGGCGGGGCAAGAGAAGAACGCTGACCGCCGGATGACCGCCGGACTCGGGCGAGAGGCCTCGTGGCCTGGTCTGGCGTCTGCGCAGTCGGATTTCCTAGGAGACAGCAGACGAGAGAGTTAGTTCCACAGACAGACAGACAGACAGACAGACAGACAGACAGACAGACAGACAGACAGACAGACAGACAGACAGACAGACAGACAGACAGACAAATAAATACATACATCATTTTTTAAAAAAAAAAAAAAAAAAAAAAAAAAAGAGAAAAAGAGCGGGAAAACGCAACAGCGGGCGAAAAGGGAGGTAGAGACCTGGGAGAGAGGGTTCTTGTGTTCTTGTGTTCTTGGGTTCTTGGGTTCTTGGGTTCTTGGGTTCTTGGGTTCTTGGGTTCTTTTCTTCAACATTCAAAGAGATGTGCACCGTTCCTGGAGTCACTGCAATACCAGGTCGATGCGTGGAGCGGACGGAGCAAGCCCCTCTTCCGTCTCCCTGTTCCAAAAATCAGATTAATATATAGTCCTCGGGTAGAGGACGTATCAGATATTAAACTGATAAGAACAGATACTACACTTGATCTTAGCCAAAAGGCCGAGAAGCGATACCCCTCGACCGTACGGGGTCCGGCGTCCCCCCGGGCGACTCACCAGACGCCGGTACTCCGCGGAGGGGCGGGGCAAGAGAAGAACGCTGACCGCCGGATGACCGCCGGACTCGGGCGAGAGGCCTCGTGGCCTGGTCTGGCGTCTGCGCAGTCGGATTTCCTAGGAGACAGCAGACGAGAGAGTTAGTTCCACAGACAGACAGACAGACAGACAGACAGACAGACAGACAGACAGACAGACAGACAGACAGACAGACAGACAGACGACAGACAGACAGACAGACAGACAGACAGACAGACAGACAGATAAATAAATACATCATTTAAAAAAAAAAAAAAAAAAAAAAAAAAAGAGAAAAAGAGCGGGAAAACGCAACAGCGGGCGAAAAGGGAGGTAGAGACCTGGGAGAGAGGGTTCTTGTGTTCTTGTGTTCTTGTGTTCTTGGGTTCTTGGGTTCTTGGGTTCTTGGGTTCTTGGGTTCTTTTCTTCAACATTCAAAGAGATGTGCACCGTTCCTGGAGTCACTGCAATACCAGGTCGATGCGTGGAGCGGACGGAGCAAGCCCCTCTTCCGTCTCCCTGTTCCAAAAATCAGATTAATATATAGTCCTCGGGTAGAGGACGTATCAGATATTAAACTGATAAGAACAGATACTACACTTGATCTTAGCCAAAAGGCCGAGAAGCGATACCCCTCGACCGTACGGGGTCCGGCGGCCCCCCGGGCGACTCACCAGACGCCGGTACTCCGCGGAGGGGCGGGGCAAGAGAAGAACGCTGACCGCCGGATGACCGCCGGACTCGGGCGAGAGGCCTCGTGGTCTGGTCTGGCGCCTGCGCAGTCGGATTTCCTAGGAGACAGCAGACGAGAGAGTTAGTTCCACAGACAGACAGACAGACAGACAGACAGACAGACAGACAGACAGACAGACAGACAGACAGACAGACAGACAGACAGACAGACAGATAAATAAATACATCATTTAAAAAAAAAAAAAAAAAAAAAAAAAAAGAGAAAAAGAGCGGGAAAACGCAACAGCGGGCGAAAAGGGAGGTAGAGACCTGGGAGAGAGGGTTCTTGTGTTCTTGTGTTCTTGTGTTCTTGGGTTCTTGGGTTCTTGGGTTCTTGGGTTCTTGGGTTCTTTTCTTCAACATTCAAAGAGATGTGCACCGTTCCTGGAGTCACTGCAATACCAGGTCGATGCGTGGAGCGGACGGAGCAAGCCCCTCTTCCGTCTCCCTGTTCCAAAAATCAGATTAATATATAGTCCTCGGGTAGAGGACGTATCAGATATTAAACTGATAAGAACAGATACTACACTTGATCTTAGCCAAAAGGCCGAGAAGCGATACCCCTCGACCGTACGGGGTCCGGCGGCCCCCCGGGCGACTCACCAGACGCCGGTACTCCGCGGAGGGGCGGGGCAAGAGAAGAACGCTGACCGCCGGATGACCGCCGGACTCGGGCGAGAGGCCTCGTGGTCTGGTCTGGCGCCTGCGCAGTCGGATTTCCTAGGAGACAGCAGACGAGAGAGTTAGTTCCACAGACAGACAGACAGACAGACAGACAGACAGACAGACAGACAGACAGACAGACAGACAGACAGACAGACAGACAGACAGACAGATAAATAAATACATCATTTAAAAAAAAAAAAAAAAAAAAAAAAAAAGAGAAAAAGAGCGGGAAAACGCAACAGCGGGCGAAAAGGGAGGTAGAGACCTGGGAGAGAGGGTTCTTGTGTTCTTGTGTTCTTGTGTTCTTGGGTTCTTGGGTTCTTGGGTTCTTGGGTTCTTGGGTTCTTTTCTTCAACATTCAAAGAGATGTGCACCGTTCCTGGAGTCACTGCAATACCAGGTCGATGCGTGGAGCGGACGGAGCAAGCCCCTCTTCCGTCTCCCTGTTCCAAAAATCAGATTAATATATAGTCCTCGGGTAGAGGACGTATCAGATATTAAACTGATAAGAACAGATACTACACTTGATCTTAGCCAAAAGGCCGAGAAGCGATACCCCTCGACCGTACGGGGTCCGGCGGCCCCCCGGGCGACTCACCAGACGCCGGTACTCCGCGGAGGGGCGGGGCAAGAGAAGAACGCTGACCGCCGGATGACCGCCGGACTCGGGCGAGAGGCCTCGTGGTCTGGTCTGGCGCCTGCGCAGTCGGATTTCCTAGGAGACAGCAGACGAGAGAGTTAGTTCCACAGACAGACAGACAGACAGACAGACAGACAGACAGACAGACAGACAGACAGACAGACAGACAGACAGACAGACAGACAGACAGATAAATAAATACATCATTTAAAAAAAAAAAAAAAAAAAAAAAAAAAGAGAAAAAGAGCGGGAAAACGCAACAGCGGGCGAAAAGGGAGGTAGAGACCTGGGAGAGAGGGTTCTTGTGTTCTTGTGTTCTTGTGTTCTTGGGTTCTTGGGTTCTTGGGTTCTTGGGTTCTTGGGTTCTTTTCTTCAACATTCAAAGAGATGTGCACCGTTCCTGGAGTCACTGCAATACCAGGTCGATGCGTGGAGCGGACGGAGCAAGCCCCTCTTCCGTCTCCCTGTTCCAAAAATCAGATTAATATATAGTCCTCGGGTAGAGGACGTATCAGATATTAAACTGATAAGAACAGATACTACACTTGATCTTAGCCAAAAGGCCGAGAAGCGATACCCCTCGACCGTACGGGGTCCGGCGGCCCCCCGGGCGACTCACCAGACGCCGGTACTCCGCGGAGGGGCGGGGCAAGAGAAGAACGCTGACCGCCGGATGACCGCCGGACTCGGGCGAGAGGCCTCGTGGTCTGGTCTGGCGCTCTGCGCAGTCGGATTTCCTAGGAGACAGCAGACGAGAGAGTTAGTTCCACAGACAGACAGACAGACAGACAGACAGACAGACAGACAGACAGACAGACAGACAGACAGACAGACAGACAGACAGACAGACAGATAAATAAATACATCATTTAAAAAAAAAAAAAAAAAAAAAAAAAAAGAGAAAAAGAGCGGGAAAACGCAACAGCGGGCGAAAAGGGAGGTAGAGACCTGGGAGAGAGGGTTCTTGTGTTCTTGTGTTCTTGTGTTCTTGGGTTCTTGGGTTCTTGGGTTCTTGGGTTCTTGGGTTCTTTTCTTCAACATTCAAAGAGATGTGCACCGTTCCTGGAGTCACTGCAATACCAGGTCGATGCGTGGAGCGGACGGAGCAAGCCCCTCTTCCGTCTCCCTGTTCCAAAAATCAGATTAATATATAGTCCTCGGGTAGAGGACGTATCAGATATTAAACTGATAAGAACAGATACTACACTTGATCTTAGCCAAAAGGCCGAGAAGCGATACCCCTCGACCGTACGGGGTCCGGCGGCCCCCCGGGCGACTCACCAGACGCCGGTACTCCGCGGAGGGGCGGGGCAAGAGAAGAACGCTGACCGCCGGATGACCGCCGGACTCGGGCGAGAGGCCTCGTGGTCTGGTCTGGCGCCTGCGCAGTCGGATTTCCTAGGAGACAGCAGACGAGAGAGTTAGTTCCACAGACAGACAGACAGACAGACAGACAGACAGACAGACAGACAGACAGACAGACAGACAGACAGACAGACAGACAGACAGACAGATAAATAAATACATCATTTAAAAAAAAAAAAAAAAAAAAAAAAAAAGAGAAAAAGAGCGGGAAAACGCAACAGCGGGCGAAAAGGGAGGTAGAGACCTGGGAGAGAGGGTTCTTGTGTTCTTGTGTTCTTGTGTTCTTGGGTTCTTGGGTTCTTGGGTTCTTGGGTTCTTGGGTTCTTTTCTTCAACATTCAAAGAGATGTGCACCGTTCCTGGAGTCACTGCAATACCAGGTCGATGCGTGGAGCGGACGGAGCAAGCCCCTCTTCCGTCTCCCTGTTCCAAAAATCAGATTAATATATAGTCCTCGGGTAGAGGACGTATCAGATATTAAACTGATAAGAACAGATACTACACTTGATCTTAGCCAAAAGGCCGAGAAGCGATACCCCTCGACCGTACGGGGTCCGGCGGCCCCCCGGGCGACTCACCAGACGCCGGTACTCCGCGGAGGGGCGGGGCAAGAGAAGAACGCTGACCGCCGGATGACCGCCGGACTCGGGCGAGAGGCCTCGTGGTCTGGTCTGGCGCCTGCGCAGTCGGATTTCCTAGGAGACAGCAGACGAGAGAGTTAGTTCCACAGACAGACAGACAGACAGACAGACAGACAGACAGACAGACAGACAGACAGACAGACAGACAGACAGACAGACAGACAGACAGATAAATAAATACATCATTTAAAAAAAAAAAAAAAAAAAAAAAAAAAGAGAAAAAGAGCGGGAAAACGCAACAGCGGGCGAAAAGGGAGGTAGAGACCTGGGAGAGAGGGTTCTTGTGTTCTTGTGTTCTTGTGTTCTTGGGTTCTTGGGTTCTTGGGTTCTTGGGTTCTTGGGTTCTTTTCTTCAACATTCAAAGAGATGTGCACCGTTCCTGGAGTCACTGCAATACCAGGTCGATGCGTGGAGCGGACGGAGCAAGCCCCTCTTCCGTCTCCCTGTTCCAAAAATCAGATTAATATATAGTCCTCGGGTAGAGGACGTATCAGATATTAAACTGATAAGAACAGATACTACACTTGATCTTAGCCAAAAGGCCGAGAAGCGATACCCCTCGACCGTACGGGGTCCGGCGGCCCCCCGGGCGACTCACCAGACGCCGGTACTCCGCGGAGGGGCGGGGCAAGAGAAGAACGCTGACCGCCGGATGACCGCCGGACTCGGGCGAGAGGCCTCGTGGTCTGGTCTGGCGCCTGCGCAGTCGGATTTCCTAGGAGACAGCAGACGAGAGAGTTAGTTCCACAGACAGACAGACAGACAGACAGACAGACAGACAGACAGACAGACAGACAGACAGACAGACAGACAGACAGACAGACAGACAGATAAATAAATACATCATTTAAAAAAAAAAAAAAAAAAAAAAAAAAAGAGAAAAAGAGCGGGAAAACGCAACAGCGGGCGAAAAGGGAGGTAGAGACCTGGGAGAGAGGGTTCTTGTGTTCTTGTGTTCTTGTGTTCTTGGGTTCTTGGGTTCTTGGGTTCTTGGGTTCTTGGGTTCTTTTCTTCAACATTCAAAGAGATGTGCACCGTTCCTGGAGTCACTGCAATACCAGGTCGATGCGTGGAGCGGACGGAGCAAGCCCCTCTTCCGTCTCCCTGTTCCAAAAATCAGATTAATATATAGTCCTCGGGTAGAGGACGTATCAGATATTAAACTGATAAGAACAGATACTACACTTGATCTTAGCCAAAAGGCCGAGAAGCGATACCCCTCGACCGTACGGGGTCCGGCGGCCCCCCGGGCGACTCACCAGACGCCGGTACTCCGCGGAGGGGCGGGGCAAGAGAAGAACGCTGACCGCCGGATGACCGCCGGACTCGGGCGAGAGGCCTCGTGGTCTGGTCTGGCGCCTGCGCAGTCGGATTTCCTAGGAGACAGCAGACGAGAGAGTTAGTTCCACAGACAGACAGACAGACAGACAGACAGACAGACAGACAGACAGACAGACAGACAGACAGACAGACAGACAGACAGACAGACAGATAAATAAATACATCATTTAAAAAAAAAAAAAAAAAAAAAAAAAAAGAGAAAAAGAGCGGGAAAACGCAACAGCGGGCGAAAAGGGAGGTAGAGACCTGGGAGAGAGGGTTCTTGTGTTCTTGTGTTCTTGTGTTCTTGGGTTCTTGGGTTCTTGGGTTCTTGGGTTCTTGGGTTCTTTTCTTCAACATTCAAAGAGATGTGCACCGTTCCTGGAGTCACTGCAATACCAGGTCGATGCGTGGAGCGGACGGAGCAAGCCCCTCTTCCGTCTCCCTGTTCCAAAAATCAGATTAATATATAGTCCTCGGGTAGAGGACGTATCAGATATTAAACTGATAAGAACAGATACTACACTTGATCTTAGCCAAAAGGCCGAGAAGCGATACCCCTCGACCGTACGGGGTCCGGCGGCCCCCCGGGCGACTCACCAGACGCCGGTACTCCGCGGAGGGGCGGGGCAAGAGAAGAACGCTGACCGCCGGATGACCGCCGGACTCGGGCGAGAGGCCTCGTGGTCTGGTCTGGCGCCTGCGCAGTCGGATTTCCTAGGAGACAGCAGACGAGAGAGTTAGTTCCACAGACAGACAGACAGACAGACAGACAGACAGACAGACAGACAGACAGACAGACAGACAGACAGACAGACAGACAGACAGACAGATAAATAAATACATCATTTAAAAAAAAAAAAAAAAAAAAAAAAAAAGAGAAAAAGAGCGGGAAAACGCAACAGCGGGCGAAAAGGGAGGTAGAGACCTGGGAGAGAGGGTTCTTGTGTTCTTGTGTTCTTGTGTTCTTGGGTTCTTGGGTTCTTGGGTTCTTGGGTTCTTGGGTTCTTTTCTTCAACATTCAAAGAGATGTGCACCGTTCCTGGAGTCACTGCAATACCAGGTCGATGCGTGGAGCGGACGGAGCAAGCCCCTCTTCCGTCTCCCTGTTCCAAAAATCAGATTAATATATAGTCCTCGGGTAGAGGACGTATCAGATATTAAACTGATAAGAACAGATACTACACTTGATCTTAGCCAAAAGGCCGAGAAGCGATACCCCTCGACCGTACGGGGTCCGGCGGCCCCCCGGGCGACTCACCAGACGCCGGTACTCCGCGGAGGGGCGGGGCAAGAGAAGAACGCTGACCGCCGGATGACCGCCGGACTCGGGCGAGAGGCCTCGTGGTCTGGTCTGGCGCCTGCGCAGTCGGATTTCCTAGGAGACAGCAGACGAGAGAGTTAGTTCCACAGACAGACAGACAGACAGACAGACAGACAGACAGACAGACAGACAGACAGACAGACAGACAGACAGACAGACAGACAGACAGATAAATAAATACATCATTTAAAAAAAAAAAAAAAAAAAAAAAAAAAGAGAAAAAGAGCGGGAAAACGCAACAGCGGGCGAAAAGGGAGGTAGAGACCTGGGAGAGAGGGTTCTTGTGTTCTTGTGTTCTTGTGTTCTTGGGTTCTTGGGTTCTTGGGTTCTTGGGTTCTTGGGTTCTTTTCTTCAACATTCAAAGAGATGTGCACCGTTCCTGGAGTCACTGCAATACCAGGTCGATGCGTGGAGCGGACGGAGCAAGCCCCTCTTCCGTCTCCCTGTTCCAAAAATCAGATTAATATATAGTCCTCGGGTAGAGGACGTATCAGATATTAAACTGATAAGAACAGATACTACACTTGATCTTAGCCAAAAGGCCGAGAAGCGATACCCCTCGACCGTACGGGGTCCGGCGGCCCCCCGGGCGACTCACCAGACGCCGGTACTCCGCGGAGGGGCGGGGCAAGAGAAGAACGCTGACCGCCGGATGACCGCCGGACTCGGGCGAGAGGCCTCGTGGTCTGGTCTGGCGCCTGCGCAGTCGGATTTCCTAGGAGACAGCAGACGAGAGAGTTAGTTCCACAGACAGACAGACAGACAGACAGACAGACAGACAGACAGACAGACAGACAGACAGACAGACAGACAGACAGACAGACAGACAGATAAATAAATACATCATTTAAAAAAAAAAAAAAAAAAAAAAAAAAAGAGAAAAAGAGCGGGAAAACGCAACAGCGGGCGAAAAGGGAGGTAGAGACCTGGGAGAGAGGGTTCTTGTGTTCTTGTGTTCTTGTGTTCTTGGGTTCTTGGGTTCTTGGGTTCTTGGGTTCTTGGGTTCTTTTCTTCAACATTCAAAGAGATGTGCACCGTTCCTGGAGTCACTGCAATACCAGGTCGATGCGTGGAGCGGACGGAGCAAGCCCCTCTTCCGTCTCCCTGTTCCAAAAATCAGATTAATATATAGTCCTCGGGTAGAGGACGTATCAGATATTAAACTGATAAGAACAGATACTACACTTGATCTTAGCCAAAAGGCCGAGAAGCGATACCCCTCGACCGTACGGGGTCCGGCGGCCCCCCGGGCGACTCACCAGACGCCGGTACTCCGCGGAGGGGCGGGGCAAGAGAAGAACGCTGACCGCCGGATGACCGCCGGACTCGGGCGAGAGGCCTCGTGGTCTGGTCTGGCGCCTGCGCAGTCGGATTTCCTAGGAGACAGCAGACGAGAGAGTTAGTTCCACAGACAGACAGACAGACAGACAGACAGACAGACAGACAGACAGACAGACAGACAGACAGACAGACAGACAGACAGACAGACAGATAAATAAATACATCATTTAAAAAAAAAAAAAAAAAAAAAAAAAAAGAGAAAAAGAGCGGGAAAACGCAACAGCGGGCGAAAAGGGAGGTAGAGACCTGGGAGAGAGGGTTCTTGTGTTCTTGTGTTCTTGTGTTCTTGGGTTCTTGGGTTCTTGGGTTCTTGGGTTCTTGGGTTCTTTTCTTCAACATTCAAAGAGATGTGCACCGTTCCTGGAGTCACTGCAATACCAGGTCGATGCGTGGAGCGGACGGAGCAAGCCCCTCTTCCGTCTCCCTGTTCCAAAAATCAGATTAATATATAGTCCTCGGGTAGAGGACGTATCAGATATTAAACTGATAAGAACAGATACTACACTTGATCTTAGCCAAAAGGCCGAGAAGCGATACCCCTCGACCGTACGGGGTCCGGCGGCCCCCCGGGCGACTCACCAGACGCCGGTACTCCGCGGAGGGGCGGGGCAAGAGAAGAACGCTGACCGCCGGATGACCGCCGGACTCGGGCGAGAGGCCTCGTGGTCTGGTCTGGCGCCTGCGCAGTCGGATTTCCTAGGAGACAGCAGACGAGAGAGTTAGTTCCACAGACAGACAGACAGACAGACAGACAGACAGACAGACAGACAGACAGACAGACAGACAGACAGACAGACAGACAGACAGACAGATAAATAAATACATCATTTAAAAAAAAAAAAAAAAAAAAAAAAAAAGAGAAAAAGAGCGGGAAAACGCAACAGCGGGCGAAAAGGGAGGTAGAGACCTGGGAGAGAGGGTTCTTGTGTTCTTGTGTTCTTGTGTTCTTGGGTTCTTGGGTTCTTGGGTTCTTGGGTTCTTGGGTTCTTTTCTTCAACATTCAAAGAGATGTGCACCGTTCCTGGAGTCACTGCAATACCAGGTCGATGCGTGGAGCGGACGGAGCAAGCCCCTCTTCCGTCTCCCTGTTCCAAAAATCAGATTAATATATAGTCCTCGGGTAGAGGACGTATCAGATATTAAACTGATAAGAACAGATACTACACTTGATCTTAGCCAAAAGGCCGAGAAGCGATACCCCTCGACCGTACGGGGTCCGGCGGCCCCCCGGGCGACTCACCAGACGCCGGTACTCCGCGGAGGGGCGGGGCAAGAGAAGAACGCTGACCGCCGGATGACCGCCGGACTCGGGCGAGAGGCCTCGTGGTCTGGTCTGGCGCCTGCGCAGTCGGATTTCCTAGGAGACAGCAGACGAGAGAGTTAGTTCCACAGACAGACAGACAGACAGACAGACAGACAGACAGACAGACAGACAGACAGACAGACAGACAGACAGACAGACAGACAGACAGATAAATAAATACATCATTTAAAAAAAAAAAAAAAAAAAAAAAAAAAGAGAAAAAGAGCGGGAAAACGCAACAGCGGGCGAAAAGGGAGGTAGAGACCTGGGAGAGAGGGTTCTTGTGTTCTTGTGTTCTTGTGTTCTTGGGTTCTTGGGTTCTTGGGTTCTTGGGTTCTTGGGTTCTTTTCTTCAACATTCAAAGAGATGTGCACCGTTCCTGGAGTCACTGCAATACCAGGTCGATGCGTGGAGCGGACGGAGCAAGCCCCTCTTCCGTCTCCCTGTTCCAAAAATCAGATTAATATATAGTCCTCGGGTAGAGGACGTATCAGATATTAAACTGATAAGAACAGATACTACACTTGATCTTAGCCAAAAGGCCGAGAAGCGATACCCCTCGACCGTACGGGGTCCGGCGGCCCCCCGGGCGACTCACCAGACGCCGGTACTCCGCGGAGGGGCGGGGCAAGAGAAGAACGCTGACCGCCGGATGACCGCCGGACTCGGGCGAGAGGCCTCGTGGTCTGGTCTGGCGCCTGCGCAGTCGGATTTCCTAGGAGACAGCAGACGAGAGAGTTAGTTCCACAGACAGACAGACAGACAGACAGACAGACAGACAGACAGACAGACAGACAGACAGACAGACAGACAGACAGACAGACAGACAGATAAATAAATACATCATTTAAAAAAAAAAAAAAAAAAAAAAAAAAAGAGAAAAAGAGCGGGAAAACGCAACAGCGGGCGAAAAGGGAGGTAGAGACCTGGGAGAGAGGGTTCTTGTGTTCTTGTGTTCTTGTGTTCTTGGGTTCTTGG
Organism: Sardina pilchardus; assembly: GCF_963854185.1. Classification (NCBI taxonomy): domain Eukaryota; kingdom Metazoa; phylum Chordata; class Actinopteri; order Clupeiformes; family Clupeidae; genus Sardina; species Sardina pilchardus. Next base: position 773,086 of record NC_084995.1, read on the forward strand.
GTTCTTGGGTTCTTGGGTTCTTGGGTTCTTTTCTTCAACATTCAAAGAGATGTGCACCGTTCCTGGAGTCACTGCAATACCAGGTCGATGCGTGGAGCGGACGGAGCAAGCCCCTCTTCCGTCTCCCTGTTCCAAAAATCAGATTAATATATAGTCCTCGGGTAGAGGACGTATCAGATATTAAACTGATAAGAACAGATACTACACTTGATCTTAGCCAAAAGGCCGAGAAGCGATACCCCTCGACCGTACGGGGTCCGGCGGCCCCCCGGGCGACTCACCAGACGCCGGTACTCCGCGGAGGGGCGGGGCAAGAGAAGAACGCTGACCGCCGGATGACCGCCGGACTCGGGCGAGAGGCCTCGTGGTCTGGTCTGGCGCCTGCGCAGTCGGATTTCCTAGGAGACAGCAGACGAGAGAGTTAGTTCCACAGACAGACAGACAGACAGACAGACAGACAGACAGACAGACAGACAGACAGACAGACAGACAGACAGACAGACAGACAGACAGATAAATAAATACATCATTTAAAAAAAAAAAAAAAAAAAAAAAAAAAGAGAAAAAGAGCGGGAAAACGCAACAGCGGGCGAAAAGGGAGGTAGAGACCTGGGAGAGAGGGTTCTTGTGTTCTTGTGTTCTTGTGTTCTTGGGTTCTTGGGTTCTTGGGTTCTTGGGTTCTTGGGTTCTTTTCTTCAACATTCAAAGAGATGTGCACCGTTCCTGGAGTCACTGCAATACCAGGTCGATGCGTGGAGCGGACGGAGCAAGCCCCTCTTCCGTCTCCCTGTTCCAAAAATCAGATTAATATATAGTCCTCGGGTAGAGGACGTATCAGATATTAAACTGATAAGAACAGATACTACACTTGATCTTAGCCAAAAGGCCGAGAAGCGATACCCCTCGACCGTACGGGGTCCGGCGGCCCCCCGGGCGACTCACCAGACGCCGGTACTCCGCGGAGGGGCGGGGCAAGAGAAGAACGCTGACCGCCGGATGACCGCCGGACTCGGGCGAGAGGCCTCGTGGTCTGGTCTGGCGCCTGCGCAGTCGGATTTCCTAGGAGACAGCAGACGAGAGAGTTAGTTCCACAGACAGACAGACAGACAGACAGACAGACAGACAGACAGACAGACAGACAGACAGACAGACAGACAGACAGACAGACAGACAGATAAATAAATACATCATTTAAAAAAAAAAAAAAAAAAAAAAAAAAAGAGAAAAAGAGCGGGAAAACGCAACAGCGGGCGAAAAGGGAGGTAGAGACCTGGGAGAGAGGGTTCTTGTGTTCTTGTGTTCTTGTGTTCTTGGGTTCTTGGGTTCTTGGGTTCTTGGGTTCTTGGGTTCTTTTCTTCAACATTCAAAGAGATGTGCACCGTTCCTGGAGTCACTGCAATACCAGGTCGATGCGTGGAGCGGACGGAGCAAGCCCCTCTTCCGTCTCCCTGTTCCAAAAATCAGATTAATATATAGTCCTCGGGTAGAGGACGTATCAGATATTAAACTGATAAGAACAGATACTACACTTGATCTTAGCCAAAAGGCCGAGAAGCGATACCCCTCGACCGTACGGGGTCCGGCGGCCCCCCGGGCGACTCACCAGACGCCGGTACTCCGCGGAGGGGCGGGGCAAGAGAAGAACGCTGACCGCCGGATGACCGCCGGACTCGGGCGAGAGGCCTCGTGGTCTGGTCTGGCGCCTGCGCAGTCGGATTTCCTAGGAGACAGCAGACGAGAGAGTTAGTTCCACAGACAGACAGACAGACAGACAGACAGACAGACAGACAGACAGACAGACAGACAGACAGACAGACAGACAGACAGACAGACAGATAAATAAATACATCATTTAAAAAAAAAAAAAAAAAAAAAAAAAAAGAGAAAAAGAGCGGGAAAACGCAACAGCGGGCGAAAAGGGAGGTAGAGACCTGGGAGAGAGGGTTCTTGTGTTCTTGTGTTCTTGTGTTCTTGGGTTCTTGGGTTCTTGGGTTCTTGGGTTCTTGGGTTCTTTTCTTCAACATTCAAAGAGATGTGCACCGTTCCTGGAGTCACTGCAATACCAGGTCGATGCGTGGAGCGGACGGAGCAAGCCCCTCTTCCGTCTCCCTGTTCCAAAAATCAGATTAATATATAGTCCTCGGGTAGAGGACGTATCAGATATTAAACTGATAAGAACAGATACTACACTTGATCTTAGCCAAAAGGCCGAGAAGCGATACCCCTCGACCGTACGGGGTCCGGCGGCCCCCCGGGCGACTCACCAGACGCCGGTACTCCGCGGAGGGGCGGGGCAAGAGAAGAACGCTGACCGCCGGATGACCGCCGGACTCGGGCGAGAGGCCTCGTGGTCTGGTCTGGCGCTCTGCGCAGTCGGATTTCCTAGGAGACAGCAGACGAGAGAGTTAGTTCCACAGACAGACAGACAGACAGACAGACAGACAGACAGACAGACAGACAGACAGACAGACAGACAGACAGACAGACAGACAGACAGATAAATAAATACATCATTTAAAAAAAAAAAAAAAAAAAAAAAAAAAGAGAAAAAGAGCGGGAAAACGCAACAGCGGGCGAAAAGGGAGGTAGAGACCTGGGAGAGAGGGTTCTTGTGTTCTTGTGTTCTTGTGTTCTTGGGTTCTTGGGTTCTTGGGTTCTTGGGTTCTTGGGTTCTTTTCTTCAACATTCAAAGAGATGTGCACCGTTCCTGGAGTCACTGCAATACCAGGTCGATGCGTGGAGCGGACGGAGCAAGCCCCTCTTCCGTCTCCCTGTTCCAAAAATCAGATTAATATATAGTCCTCGGGTAGAGGACGTATCAGATATTAAACTGATAAGAACAGATACTACACTTGATCTTAGCCAAAAGGCCGAGAAGCGATACCCCTCGACCGTACGGGGTCCGGCGGCCCCCCGGGCGACTCACCAGACGCCGGTACTCCGCGGAGGGGCGGGGCAAGAGAAGAACGCTGACCGCCGGATGACCGCCGGACTCGGGCGAGAGGCCTCGTGGTCTGGTCTGGCGCCTGCGCAGTCGGATTTCCTAGGAGACAGCAGACGAGAGAGTTAGTTCCACAGACAGACAGACAGACAGACAGACAGACAGACAGACAGACAGACAGACAGACAGACAGACAGACAGACAGACAGACAGACAGATAAATAAATACATCATTTAAAAAAAAAAAAAAAAAAAAAAAAAAAGAGAAAAAGAGCGGGAAAACGCAACAGCGGGCGAAAAGGGAGGTAGAGACCTGGGAGAGAGGGTTCTTGTGTTCTTGTGTTCTTGTGTTCTTGGGTTCTTGGGTTCTTGGGTTCTTGGGTTCTTGGGTTCTTTTCTTCAACATTCAAAGAGATGTGCACCGTTCCTGGAGTCACTGCAATACCAGGTCGATGCGTGGAGCGGACGGAGCAAGCCCCTCTTCCGTCTCCCTGTTCCAAAAATCAGATTAATATATAGTCCTCGGGTAGAGGACGTATCAGATATTAAACTGATAAGAACAGATACTACACTTGATCTTAGCCAAAAGGCCGAGAAGCGATACCCCTCGACCGTACGGGGTCCGGCGGCCCCCCGGGCGACTCACCAGACGCCGGTACTCCGCGGAGGGGCGGGGCAAGAGAAGAACGCTGACCGCCGGATGACCGCCGGACTCGGGCGAGAGGCCTCGTGGTCTGGTCTGGCGCCTGCGCAGTCGGATTTCCTAGGAGACAGCAGACGAGAGAGTTAGTTCCACAGACAGACAGACAGACAGACAGACAGACAGACAGACAGACAGACAGACAGACAGACAGACAGACAGACAGACAGACAGACAGATAAATAAATACATCATTTAAAAAAAAAAAAAAAAAAAAAAAAAAAGAGAAAAAGAGCGGGAAAACGCAACAGCGGGCGAAAAGGGAGGTAGAGACCTGGGAGAGAGGGTTCTTGTGTTCTTGTGTTCTTGTGTTCTTGGGTTCTTGGGTTCTTGGGTTCTTGGGTTCTTGGGTTCTTTTCTTCAACATTCAAAGAGATGTGCACCGTTCCTGGAGTCACTGCAATACCAGGTCGATGCGTGGAGCGGACGGAGCAAGCCCCTCTTCCGTCTCCCTGTTCCAAAAATCAGATTAATATATAGTCCTCGGGTAGAGGACGTATCAGATATTAAACTGATAAGAACAGATACTACACTTGATCTTAGCCAAAAGGCCGAGAAGCGATACCCCTCGACCGTACGGGGTCCGGCGGCCCCCCGGGCGACTCACCAGACGCCGGTACTCCGCGGAGGGGCGGGGCAAGAGAAGAACGCTGACCGCCGGATGACCGCCGGACTCGGGCGAGAGGCCTCGTGGTCTGGTCTGGCGCCTGCGCAGTCGGATTTCCTAGGAGACAGCAGACGAGAGAGTTAGTTCCACAGACAGACAGACAGACAGACAGACAGACAGACAGACAGACAGACAGACAGACAGACAGACAGACAGACAGACAGACAGACAGATAAATAAATACATCATTTAAAAAAAAAAAAAAAAAAAAAAAAAAAGAGAAAAAGAGCGGGAAAACGCAACAGCGGGCGAAAAGGGAGGTAGAGACCTGGGAGAGAGGGTTCTTGTGTTCTTGTGTTCTTGTGTTCTTGGGTTCTTGGGTTCTTGGGTTCTTGGGTTCTTGGGTTCTTTTCTTCAACATTCAAAGAGATGTGCACCGTTCCTGGAGTCACTGCAATACCAGGTCGATGCGTGGAGCGGACGGAGCAAGCCCCTCTTCCGTCTCCCTGTTCCAAAAATCAGATTAATATATAGTCCTCGGGTAGAGGACGTATCAGATATTAAACTGATAAGAACAGATACTACACTTGATCTTAGCCAAAAGGCCGAGAAGCGATACCCCTCGACCGTACGGGGTCCGGCGGCCCCCCGGGCGACTCACCAGACGCCGGTACTCCGCGGAGGGGCGGGGCAAGAGAAGAACGCTGACCGCCGGATGACCGCCGGACTCGGGCGAGAGGCCTCGTGGTCTGGTCTGGCGCCTGCGCAGTCGGATTTCCTAGGAGACAGCAGACGAGAGAGTTAGTTCCACAGACAGACAGACAGACAGACAGACAGACAGACAGACAGACAGACAGACAGACAGACAGACAGACAGACAGACAGACAGACAGATAAATAAATACATCATTTAAAAAAAAAAAAAAAAAAAAAAAAAAAGAGAAAAAGAGCGGGAAAACGCAACAGCGGGCGAAAAGGGAGGTAGAGACCTGGGAGAGAGGGTTCTTGTGTTCTTGTGTTCTTGTGTTCTTGGGTTCTTGGGTTCTTGGGTTCTTGGGTTCTTGGGTTCTTTTCTTCAACATTCAAAGAGATGTGCACCGTTCCTGGAGTCACTGCAATACCAGGTCGATGCGTGGAGCGGACGGAGCAAGCCCCTCTTCCGTCTCCCTGTTCCAAAAATCAGATTAATATATAGTCCTCGGGTAGAGGACGTATCAGATATTAAACTGATAAGAACAGATACTACACTTGATCTTAGCCAAAAGGCCGAGAAGCGATACCCCTCGACCGTACGGGGTCCGGCGGCCCCCCGGGCGACTCACCAGACGCCGGTACTCCGCGGAGGGGCGGGGCAAGAGAAGAACGCTGACCGCCGGATGACCGCCGGACTCGGGCGAGAGGCCTCGTGGTCTGGTCTGGCGCCTGCGCAGTCGGATTTCCTAGGAGACAGCAGACGAGAGAGTTAGTTCCACAGACAGACAGACAGACAGACAGACAGACAGACAGACAGACAGACAGACAGACAGACAGACAGACAGACAGACAGACAGACAGATAAATAAATACATCATTTAAAAAAAAAAAAAAAAAAAAAAAAAAAGAGAAAAAGAGCGGGAAAACGCAACAGCGGGCGAAAAGGGAGGTAGAGACCTGGGAGAGAGGGTTCTTGTGTTCTTGTGTTCTTGTGTTCTTGGGTTCTTGGGTTCTTGGGTTCTTGGGTTCTTGGGTTCTTTTCTTCAACATTCAAAGAGATGTGCACCGTTCCTGGAGTCACTGCAATACCAGGTCGATGCGTGGAGCGGACGGAGCAAGCCCCTCTTCCGTCTCCCTGTTCCAAAAATCAGATTAATATATAGTCCTCGGGTAGAGGACGTATCAGATATTAAACTGATAAGAACAGATACTACACTTGATCTTAGCCAAAAGGCCGAGAAGCGATACCCCTCGACCGTACGGGGTCCGGCGGCCCCCCGGGCGACTCACCAGACGCCGGTACTCCGCGGAGGGGCGGGGCAAGAGAAGAACGCTGACCGCCGGATGACCGCCGGACTCGGGCGAGAGGCCTCGTGGTCTGGTCTGGCGCCTGCGCAGTCGGATTTCCTAGGAGACAGCAGACGAGAGAGTTAGTTCCACAGACAGACAGACAGACAGACAGACAGACAGACAGACAGACAGACAGACAGACAGACAGACAGACAGACAGACAGACAGACAGATAAATAAATACATCATTTAAAAAAAAAAAAAAAAAAAAAAAAAAAGAGAAAAAGAGCGGGAAAACGCAACAGCGGGCGAAAAGGGAGGTAGAGACCTGGGAGAGAGGGTTCTTGTGTTCTTGTGTTCTTGTGTTCTTGGGTTCTTGGGTTCTTGGGTTCTTGGGTTCTTGGGTTCTTTTCTTCAACATTCAAAGAGATGTGCACCGTTCCTGGAGTCACTGCAATACCAGGTCGATGCGTGGAGCGGACGGAGCAAGCCCCTCTTCCGTCTCCCTGTTCCAAAAATCAGATTAATATATAGTCCTCGGGTAGAGGACGTATCAGATATTAAACTGATAAGAACAGATACTACACTTGATCTTAGCCAAAAGGCCGAGAAGCGATACCCCTCGACCGTACGGGGTCCGGCGGCCCCCCGGGCGACTCACCAGACGCCGGTACTCCGCGGAGGGGCGGGGCAAGAGAAGAACGCTGACCGCCGGATGACCGCCGGACTCGGGCGAGAGGCCTCGTGGTCTGGTCTGGCGCCTGCGCAGTCGGATTTCCTAGGAGACAGCAGACGAGAGAGTTAGTTCCACAGACAGACAGACAGACAGACAGACAGACAGACAGACAGACAGACAGACAGACAGACAGACAGACAGACAGACAGACAGACAGATAAATAAATACATCATTTAAAAAAAAAAAAAAAAAAAAAAAAAAAGAGAAAAAGAGCGGGAAAACGCAACAGCGGGCGAAAAGGGAGGTAGAGACCTGGGAGAGAGGGTTCTTGTGTTCTTGTGTTCTTGTGTTCTTGGGTTCTTGGGTTCTTGGGTTCTTGGGTTCTTGGGTTCTTTTCTTCAACATTCAAAGAGATGTGCACCGTTCCTGGAGTCACTGCAATACCAGGTCGATGCGTGGAGCGGACGGAGCAAGCCCCTCTTCCGTCTCCCTGTTCCAAAAATCAGATTAATATATAGTCCTCGGGTAGAGGACGTATCAGATATTAAACTGATAAGAACAGATACTACACTTGATCTTAGCCAAAAGGCCGAGAAGCGATACCCCTCGACCGTACGGGGTCCGGCGGCCCCCCGGGCGACTCACCAGACGCCGGTACTCCGCGGAGGGGCGGGGCAAGAGAAGAACGCTGACCGCCGGATGACCGCCGGACTCGGGCGAGAGGCCTCGTGGTCTGGTCTGGCGCCTGCGCAGTCGGATTTCCTAGGAGACAGCAGACGAGAGAGTTAGTTCCACAGACAGACAGACAGACAGACAGACAGACAGACAGACAGACAGACAGACAGACAGACAGACAGACAGACAGACAGACAGACAGATAAATAAATACATCATTTAAAAAAAAAAAAAAAAAAAAAAAAAAAGAGAAAAAGAGCGGGAAAACGCAACAGCGGGCGAAAAGGGAGGTAGAGACCTGGGAGAGAGGGTTCTTGTGTTCTTGTGTTCTTGTGTTCTTGGGTTCTTGGGTTCTTGGGTTCTTGGGTTCTTGGGTTCTTTTCTTCAACATTCAAAGAGATGTGCACCGTTCCTGGAGTCACTGCAATACCAGGTCGATGCGTGGAGCGGACGGAGCAAGCCCCTCTTCCGTCTCCCTGTTCCAAAAATCAGATTAATATATAGTCCTCGGGTAGAGGACGTATCAGATATTAAACTGATAAGAACAGATACTACACTTGATCTTAGCCAAAAGGCCGAGAAGCGATACCCCTCGACCGTACGGGGTCCGGCGGCCCCCCGGGCGACTCACCAGACGCCGGTACTCCGCGGAGGGGCGGGGCAAGAGAAGAACGCTGACCGCCGGATGACCGCCGGACTCGGGCGAGAGGCCTCGTGGTCTGGTCTGGCGCCTGCGCAGTCGGATTTCCTAGGAGACAGCAGACGAGAGAGTTAGTTCCACAGACAGACAGACAGACAGACAGACAGACAGACAGACAGACAGACAGACAGACAGACAGACAGACAGACAGACAGACAGACAGATAAATAAATACATCATTTAAAAAAAAAAAAAAAAAAAAAAAAAAAGAGAAAAAGAGCGGGAAAACGCAACAGCGGGCGAAAAGGGAGGTAGAGACCTGGGAGAGAGGGTTCTTGTGTTCTTGTGTTCTTGTGTTCTTGGGTTCTTGGGTTCTTGGGTTCTTGGGTTCTTGGGTTCTTTTCTTCAACATTCAAAGAGATGTGCACCGTTCCTGGAGTCACTGCAATACCAGGTCGATGCGTGGAGCGGACGGAGCAAGCCCCTCTTCCGTCTCCCTGTTCCAAAAATCAGATTAATATATAGTCCTCGGGTAGAGGACGTATCAGATATTAAACTGATAAGAACAGATACTACACTTGATCTTAGCCAAAAGGCCGAGAAGCGATACCCCTCGACCGTACGGGGTCCGGCGGCCCCCCGGGCGACTCACCAGACGCCGGTACTCCGCGGAGGGGCGGGGCAAGAGAAGAACGCTGACCGCCGGATGACCGCCGGACTCGGGCGAGAGGCCTCGTGGTCTGGTCTGGCGCCTGCGCAGTCGGATTTCCTAGGAGACAGCAGACGAGAGAGTTAGTTCCACAGACAGACAGACAGACAGACAGACAGACAGACAGACAGACAGACAGACAGACAGACAGACAGACAGACAGACAGACAGACAGATAAATAAATACATCATTTAAAAAAAAAAAAAAAAAAAAAAAAAAAGAGAAAAAGAGCGGGAAAACGCAACAGCGGGCGAAAAGGGAGGTAGAGACCTGGGAGAGAGGGTTCTTGTGTTCTTGTGTTCTTGTGTTCTTGGGTTCTTGGGTTCTTGGGTTCTTGGGTTCTTGGGTTCTTTTCTTCAACATTCAAAGAGATGTGCACCGTTCCTGGAGTCACTGCAATACCAGGTCGATGCGTGGAGCGGACGGAGCAAGCCCCTCTTCCGTCTCCCTGTTCCAAAAATCAGATTAATATATAGTCCTCGGGTAGAGGACGTATCAGATATTAAACTGATAAGAACAGATACTACACTTGATCTTAGCCAAAAGGCCGAGAAGCGATACCCCTCGACCGTACGGGGTCCGGCGGCCCCCCGGGCGACTCACCAGACGCCGGTACTCCGCGGAGGGGCGGGGCAAGAGAAGAACGCTGACCGCCGGATGACCGCCGGACTCGGGCGAGAGGCCTCGTGGTCTGGTCTGGCGCCTGCGCAGTCGGATTTCCTAGGAGACAGCAGACGAGAGAGTTAGTTCCACAGACAGACAGACAGACAGACAGACAGACAGACAGACAGACAGACAGACAGACAGACAGACAGACAGACAGACAGACAGACAGATAAATAAATACATCATTTAAAAAAAAAAAAAAAAAAAAAAAAAAGAGAGAAAAAGAGCGGGAAAACGCAACAGCGGGCGAAAAGGGAGGTAGAGACCTGGGAGAGAGGGTTCTTGTGTTCTTGTGTTCTTGTGTTCTTGGGTTCTTGGGTTCTTGGGTTCTTGGGTTCTTGGGTTCTTTTCTTCAACATTCAAAGAGATGTGCACCGTTCCTGGAGTCACTGCAATACCAGGTCGATGCGTGGAGCGGACGGAGCAAGCCCCTCTTCCGTCTCCCTGTTCCAAAAATCAGATTAATATATAGTCCTCGGGTAGAGGACGTATCAGATATTAAACTGATAAGAACAGATACTACACTTGATCTTAGCCAAAAGGCCGAGAAGCGATACCCCTCGACCGTACGGGGTCCGGCGGCCCCCCGGGCGACTCACCAGACGCCGGTACTCCGCGGAGGGGCGGGGCAAGAGAAGAACGCTGACCGCCGGATGACCGCCGGACTCGGGCGAGAGGCCTCGTGGTCTGGTCTGGCGCCTGCGCAGTCGGATTTCCTAGGAGACAGCAGACGAGAGAGTTAGTTCCACAGACAGACAGACAGACAGACAGACAGACAGACAGACAGACAGACAGACAGACAGACAGACAGACAGACAGACAGACAGACAGATAAATAAATACATCATTTAAAAAAAAAAAAAAAAAAAAAAAAAAAGAGAAAAAGAGCGGGAAAACGCAACAGCGGGCGAAAAGGGAGGTAGAGACCTGGGAGAGAGGGTTCTTGTGTTCTTGTGTTCTTGTGTTCTTGGGTTCTTGGGTTCTTGGGTTCTTGGGTTCTTGGGTTCTTTTCTTCAACATTCAAAGAGATGTGCACCGTTCCTGGAGTCACTGCAATACCAGGTCGATGCGTGGAGCGGACGGAGCAAGCCCCTCTTCCGTCTCCCTGTTCCAAAAATCAGATTAATATATAGTCCTCGGGTAGAGGACGTATCAGATATTAAACTGATAAGAACAGATACTACACTTGATCTTAGCCAAAAGGCCGAGAAGCGATACCCCTCGACCGTACGGGGTCCGGCGGCCCCCCGGGCGACTCACCAGACGCCGGTACTCCGCGGAGGGGCGGGGCAAGAGAAGAACGCTGACCGCCGGATGACCGCCGGACTCGGGCGAGAGGCCTCGTGGTCTGGTCTGGCGCCTGCGCAGTCGGATTTCCTAGGAGACAGCAGACGAGAGAGTTAGTTCCACAGACAGACAGACAGACAGACAGACAGACAGACAGACAGACAGACAGACAGACAGACAGACAGACAGACAGACAGACAGACAGATAAATAAATACATCATTTAAAAAAAAAAAAAAAAAAAAAAAAAAAGAGAAAAAGAGCGGGAAAACGCAACAGCGGGCGAAAAGGGAGGTAGAGACCTGGGAGAGAGGGTTCTTGTGTTCTTGTGTTCTTGTGTTCTTGGGTTCTTGGGTTCTTGGGTTCTTGGGTTCTTGGGTTCTTTTCTTCAACATTCAAAGAGATGTGCACCGTTCCTGGAGTCACTGCAATACCAGGTCGATGCGTGGAGCGGACGGAGCAAGCCCCTCTTCCGTCTCCCTGTTCCAAAAATCAGATTAATATATAGTCCTCGGGTAGAGGACGTATCAGATATTAAACTGATAAGAACAGATACTACACTTGATCTTAGCCAAAAGGCCGAGAAGCGATACCCCTCGACCGTACGGGGTCCGGCGGCCCCCCGGGCGACTCACCAGACGCCGGTACTCCGCGGAGGGGCGGGGCAAGAGAAGAACGCTGACCGCCGGATGACCGCCGGACTCGGGCGAGAGGCCTCGTGGTCTGGTCTGGCGCCTGCGCAGTCGGATTTCCTAGGAGACAGCAGACGAGAGAGTTAGTTCCACAGACAGACAGACAGACAGACAGACAGACAGACAGACAGACAGACAGACAGACAGACAGACAGACAGACAGACAGACAGACAGATAAATAAATACATCATTTAAAAAAAAAAAAAAAAAAAAAAAAAAAGAGAAAAAGAGCGGGAAAACGCAACAGCGGGCGAAAAGGGAGGTAGAGACCTGGGAGAGAGGGTTCTTGTGTTCTTGTGTTCTTGTGTTCTTGGGTTCTTGGGTTCTTGGGTTCTTGGGTTCTTGGGTTCTTTTCTTCAACATTCAAAGAGATGTGCACCGTTCCTGGAGTCACTGCAATACCAGGTCGATGCGTGGAGCGGACGGAGCAAGCCCCTCTTCCGTCTCCCTGTTCCAAAAATCAGATTAATATATAGTCCTCGGGTAGAGGACGTATCAGATATTAAACTGATAAGAACAGATACTACACTTGATCTTAGCCAAAAGGCCGAGAAGCGATACCCCTCGACCGTACGGGGTCCGGCGGCCCCCCGGGCGACTCACCAGACGCCGGTACTCCGCGGAGGGGCGGGGCAAGAGAAGAACGCTGACCGCCGGATGACCGCCGGACTCGGGCGAGAGGCCTCGTGGTCTGGTCTGGCGCCTGCGCAGTCGGATTTCCTAGGAGACAGCAGACGAGAGAGTTAGTTCCACAGACAGACAGACAGACAGACAGACAGACAGACAGACAGACAGACAGACAGACAGACAGACAGACAGACAGACAGACAGACAGATAAATAAATACATCATTTAAAAAAAAAAAAAAAAAAAAAAAAAAAGAGAAAAAGAGCGGGAAAACGCAACAGCGGGCGAAAAGGGAGGTAGAGACCTGGGAGAGAGGGTTCTTGTGTTCTTGTGTTCTTGTGTTCTTGGGTTCTTGGGTTCTTGGGTTCTTGGGTTCTTGGGTTCTTTTCTTCAACATTCAAAGAGATGTGCACCGTTCCTGGAGTCACTGCAATACCAGGTCGATGCGTGGAGCGGACGGAGCAAGCCCCTCTTCCGTCTCCCTGTTCCAAAAATCAGATTAATATATAGTCCTCGGGTAGAGGACGTATCAGATATTAAACTGATAAGAACAGATACTACACTTGATCTTAGCCAAAAGGCCGAGAAGCGATACCCCTCGACCGTACGGGGTCCGGCGGCCCCCCGGGCGACTCACCAGACGCCGGTACTCCGCGGAGGGGCGGGGCAAGAGAAGAACGCTGACCGCCGGATGACCGCCGGACTCGGGCGAGAGGCCTCGTGGTCTGGTCTGGCGCCTGCGCAGTCGGATTTCCTAGGAGACAGCAGACGAGAGAGTTAGTTCCACAGACAGACAGACAGACAGACAGACAGACAGACAGACAGACAGACAGACAGACAGACAGACAGACAGACAGACAGACAGACAGATAAATAAATACATCATTTAAAAAAAAAAAAAAAAAAAAAAAAAAAGAGAAAAAGAGCGGGAAAACGCAACAGCGGGCGAAAAGGGAGGTAGAGACCTGGGAGAGAGGGTTCTTGTGTTCTTGTGTTCTTGTGTTCTTGGGTTCTTGGGTTCTTGGGTTCTTGGGTTCTTGGGTTCTTTTCTTCAACATTCAAAGAGATGTGCACCGTTCCTGGAGTCACTGCAATACCAGGTCGATGCGTGGAGCGGACGGAGCAAGCCCCTCTTCCGTCTCCCTGTTCCAAAAATCAGATTAATATATAGTCCTCGGGTAGAGGACGTATCAGATATTAAACTGATAAGAACAGATACTACACTTGATCTTAGCCAAAAGGCCGAGAAGCGATACCCCTCGACCGTACGGGGTCCGGCGGCCCCCCGGGCGACTCACCAGACGCCGGTACTCCGCGGAGGGGCGGGGCAAGAGAAGAACGCTGACCGCCGGATGACCGCCGGACTCGGGCGAGAGGCCTCGTGGTCTGGTCTGGCGCCTGCGCAGTCGGATTTCCTAGGAGACAGCAGACGAGAGAGTTAGTTCCACAGACAGACAGACAGACAGACAGACAGACAGACAGACAGACAGACAGACAGACAGACAGACAGACAGACAGACAGACAGACAGATAAATAAATACATCATTTAAAAAAAAAAAAAAAAAAAAAAAAAAAGAGAAAAAGAGCGGGAAAACGCAACAGCGGGCGAAAAGGGAGGTAGAGACCTGGGAGAGAGGGTTCTTGTGTTCTTGTGTTCTTGTGTTCTTGGGTTCTTGGGTTCTTGGGTTCTTGGGTTCTTGGGTTCTTTTCTTCAACATTCAAAGAGATGTGCACCGTTCCTGGAGTCACTGCAATACCAGGTCGATGCGTGGAGCGGACGGAGCAAGCCCCTCTTCCGTCTCCCTGTTCCAAAAATCAGATTAATATATAGTCCTCGGGTAGAGGACGTATCAGATATTAAACTGATAAGAACAGATACTACACTTGATCTTAGCCAAAAGGCCGAGAAGCGATACCCCTCGACCGTACGGGGTCCGGCGGCCCCCCGGGCGACTCACCAGACGCCGGTACTCCGCGGAGGGGCGGGGCAAGAGAAGAACGCTGACCGCCGGATGACCGCCGGACTCGGGCGAGAGGCCTCGTGGTCTGGTCTGGCGCCTGCGCAGTCGGATTTCCTAGGAGACAGCAGACGAGAGAGTTAGTTCCACAGACAGACAGACAGACAGACAGACAGACAGACAGACAGACAGACAGACAGACAGACAGACAGACAGACAGACAGACAGACAGATAAATAAATACATCATTTAAAAAAAAAAAAAAAAAAAAAAAAAAAGAGAAAAAGAGCGGGAAAACGCAACAGCGGGCGAAAAGGGAGGTAGAGACCTGGGAGAGAGGGTTCTTGTGTTCTTGTGTTCTTGTGTTCTTGGGTTCTTGGGTTCTTGGGTTCTTGGGTTCTTGGGTTCTTTTCTTCAACATTCAAAGAGATGTGCACCGTTCCTGGAGTCACTGCAATACCAGGTCGATGCGTGGAGCGGACGGAGCAAGCCCCTCTTCCGTCTCCCTGTTCCAAAAATCAGATTAATATATAGTCCTCGGGTAGAGGACGTATCAGATATTAAACTGATAAGAACAGATACTACACTTGATCTTAGCCAAAAGGCCGAGAAGCGATACCCCTCGACCGTACGGGGTCCGGCGGCCCCCCGGGCGACTCACCAGACGCCGGTACTCCGCGGAGGGGCGGGGCAAGAGAAGAACGCTGACCGCCGGATGACCGCCGGACTCGGGCGAGAGGCCTCGTGGTCTGGTCTGGCGCCTGCGCAGTCGGATTTCCTAGGAGACAGCAGACGAGAGAGTTAGTTCCACAGACAGACAGACAGACAGACAGACAGACAGACAGACAGACAGACAGACAGACAGACAGACAGACAGACAGACAGACAGACAGATAAATAAATACATCATTTAAAAAAAAAAAAAAAAAAAAAAAAAAAGAGAAAAAGAGCGGGAAAACGCAACAGCGGGCGAAAAGGGAGGTAGAGACCTGGGAGAGAGGGTTCTTGTGTTCTTGTGTTCTTGTGTTCTTGGGTTCTTGGGTTCTTGGGTTCTTGGGTTCTTGGGTTCTTTTCTTCAACATTCAAAGAGATGTGCACCGTTCCTGGAGTCACTGCAATACCAGGTCGATGCGTGGAGCGGACGGAGCAAGCCCCTCTTCCGTCTCCCTGTTCCAAAAATCAGATTAATATATAGTCCTCGGGTAGAGGACGTATCAGATATTAAACTGATAAGAACAGATACTACACTTGATCTTAGCCAAAAGGCCGAGAAGCGATACCCCTCGACCGTACGGGGTCCGGCGGCCCCCCGGGCGACTCACCAGACGCCGGTACTCCGCGGAGGGGCGGGGCAAGAGAAGAACGCTGACCGCCGGATGACCGCCGGACTCGGGCGAGAGGCCTCGTGGTCTGGTCTGGCGCCTGCGCAGTCGGATTTCCTAGGAGACAGCAGACGAGAGAGTTAGTTCCACAGACAGACAGACAGACAGACAGACAGACAGACAGACAGACAGACAGACAGACAGACAGACAGACAGACAGACAGACAGACAGATAAATAAATACATCATTTAAAAAAAAAAAAAAAAAAAAAAAAAAAGAGAAAAAGAGCGGGAAAACGCAACAGCGGGCGAAAAGGGAGGTAGAGACCTGGGAGAGAGGGTTCTTGTGTTCTTGTGTTCTTGTGTTCTTGGGTTCTTGGGTTCTTGGGTTCTTGGGTTCTTGGGTTCTTTTCTTCAACATTCAAAGAGATGTGCACCGTTCCTGGAGTCACTGCAATACCAGGTCGATGCGTGGAGCGGACGGAGCAAGCCCCTCTTCCGTCTCCCTGTTCCAAAAATCAGATTAATATATAGTCCTCGGGTAGAGGACGTATCAGATATTAAACTGATAAGAACAGATACTACACTTGATCTTAGCCAAAAGGCCGAGAAGCGATACCCCTCGACCGTACGGGGTCCGGCGGCCCCCCGGGCGACTCACCAGACGCCGGTACTCCGCGGAGGGGCGGGGCAAGAGAAGAACGCTGACCGCCGGATGACCGCCGGACTCGGGCGAGAGGCCTCGTGGTCTGGTCTGGCGCCTGCGCAGTCGGATTTCCTAGGAGACAGCAGACGAGAGAGTTAGTTCCACAGACAGACAGACAGACAGACAGACAGACAGACAGACAGACAGACAGACAGACAGACAGACAGACAGACAGACAGACAGACAGATAAATAAATACATCATTTAAAAAAAAAAAAAAAAAAAAAAAAAAAGAGAAAAAGAGCGGGAAAACGCAACAGCGGGCGAAAAGGGAGGTAGAGACCTGGGAGAGAGGGTTCTTGTGTTCTTGTGTTCTTGTGTTCTTGGGTTCTTGGGTTCTTGGGTTCTTGGGTTCTTGGGTTCTTTTCTTCAACATTCAAAGAGATGTGCACCGTTCCTGGAGTCACTGCAATACCAGGTCGATGCGTGGAGCGGACGGAGCAAGCCCCTCTTCCGTCTCCCTGTTCCAAAAATCAGATTAATATATAGTCCTCGGGTAGAGGACGTATCAGATATTAAACTGATAAGAACAGATACTACACTTGATCTTAGCCAAAAGGCCGAGAAGCGATACCCCTCGACCGTACGGGGTCCGGCGGCCCCCCGGGCGACTCACCAGACGCCGGTACTCCGCGGAGGGGCGGGGCAAGAGAAGAACGCTGACCGCCGGATGACCGCCGGACTCGGGCGAGAGGCCTCGTGGTCTGGTCTGGCGCCTGCGCAGTCGGATTTCCTAGGAGACAGCAGACGAGAGAGTTAGTTCCACAGACAGACAGACAGACAGACAGACAGACAGACAGACAGACAGACAGACAGACAGACAGACAGACAGACAGACAGACAGACAGATAAATAAATACATCATTTAAAAAAAAAAAAAAAAAAAAAAAAAAAGAGAAAAAGAGCGGGAAAACGCAACAGCGGGCGAAAAGGGAGGTAGAGACCTGGGAGAGAGGGTTCTTGTGTTCTTGTGTTCTTGTGTTCTTGGGTTCTTGGGTTCTTGGGTTCTTGGGTTCTTGGGTTCTTTTCTTCAACATTCAAAGAGATGTGCACCGTTCCTGGAGTCACTGCAATACCAGGTCGATGCGTGGAGCGGACGGAGCAAGCCCCTCTTCCGTCTCCCTGTTCCAAAAATCAGATTAATATATAGTCCTCGGGTAGAGGACGTATCAGATATTAAACTGATAAGAACAGATACTACACTTGATCTTAGCCAAAAGGCCGAGAAGCGATACCCCTCGACCGTACGGGGTCCGGCGGCCCCCCGGGCGACTCACCAGACGCCGGTACTCCGCGGAGGGGCGGGGCAAGAGAAGAACGCTGACCGCCGGATGACCGCCGGACTCGGGCGAGAGGCCTCGTGGTCTGGTCTGGCGCCTGCGCAGTCGGATTTCCTAGGAGACAGCAGACGAGAGAGTTAGTTCCACAGACAGACAGACAGACAGACAGACAGACAGACAGACAGACAGACAGACAGACAGACAGACAGACAGACAGACAGACAGACAGATAAATAAATACATCATTTAAAAAAAAAAAAAAAAAAAAAAAAAAAGAGAAAAAGAGCGGGAAAACGCAACAGCGGGCGAAAAGGGAGGTAGAGACCTGGGAGAGAGGGTTCTTGTGTTCTTGTGTTCTTGTGTTCTTGGGTTCTTGGGTTCTTGGGTTCTTGGGTTCTTGGGTTCTTTTCTTCAACATTCAAAGAGATGTGCACCGTTCCTGGAGTCACTGCAATACCAGGTCGATGCGTGGAGCGGACGGAGCAAGCCCCTCTTCCGTCTCCCTGTTCCAAAAATCAGATTAATATATAGTCCTCGGGTAGAGGACGTATCAGATATTAAACTGATAAGAACAGATACTACACTTGATCTTAGCCAAAAGGCCGAGAAGCGATACCCCTCGACCGTACGGGGTCCGGCGGCCCCCCGGGCGACTCACCAGACGCCGGTACTCCGCGGAGGGGCGGGGCAAGAGAAGAACGCTGACCGCCGGATGACCGCCGGACTCGGGCGAGAGGCCTCGTGGTCTGGTCTGGCGCCTGCGCAGTCGGATTTCCTAGGAGACAGCAGACGAGAGAGTTAGTTCCACAGACAGACAGACAGACAGACAGACAGACAGACAGACAGACAGACAGACAGACAGACAGACAGACAGACAGACAGACAGACAGATAAATAAATACATCATTTAAAAAAAAAAAAAAAAAAAAAAAAAAAGAGAAAAAGAGCGGGAAAACGCAACAGCGGGCGAAAAGGGAGGTAGAGACCTGGGAGAGAGGGTTCTTGTGTTCTTGTGTTCTTGTGTTCTTGGGTTCTTGGGTTCTTGGGTTCTTGGGTTCTTGGGTTCTTTTCTTCAACATTCAAAGAGATGTGCACCGTTCCTGGAGTCACTGCAATACCAGGTCGATGCGTGGAGCGGACGGAGCAAGCCCCTCTTCCGTCTCCCTGTTCCAAAAATCAGATTAATATATAGTCCTCGGGTAGAGGACGTATCAGATATTAAACTGATAAGAACAGATACTACACTTGATCTTAGCCAAAAGGCCGAGAAGCGATACCCCTCGACCGTACGGGGTCCGGCGGCCCCCCGGGCGACTCACCAGACGCCGGTACTCCGCGGAGGGGCGGGGCAAGAGAAGAACGCTGACCGCCGGATGACCGCCGGACTCGGGCGAGAGGCCTCGTGGTCTGGTCTGGCGCCTGCGCAGTCGGATTTCCTAGGAGACAGCAGACGAGAGAGTTAGTTCCACAGACAGACAGACAGACAGACAGACAGACAGACAGACAGACAGACAGACAGACAGACAGACAGACAGACAGACAGACAGACAGATAAATAAATACATCATTTAAAAAAAAAAAAAAAAAAAAAAAAAAAGAGAAAAAGAGCGGGAAAACGCAACAGCGGGCGAAAAGGGAGGTAGAGACCTGGGAGAGAGGGTTCTTGTGTTCTTGTGTTCTTGTGTTCTTGGGTTCTTGGGTTCTTGGGTTCTTGGGTTCTTGGGTTCTTTTCTTCAACATTCAAAGAGATGTGCACCGTTCCTGGAGTCACTGCAATACCAGGTCGATGCGTGGAGCGGACGGAGCAAGCCCCTCTTCCGTCTCCCTGTTCCAAAAATCAGATTAATATATAGTCCTCGGGTAGAGGACGTATCAGATATTAAACTGATAAGAACAGATACTACACTTGATCTTAGCCAAAAGGCCGAGAAGCGATACCCCTCGACCGTACGGGGTCCGGCGGCCCCCCGGGCGACTCACCAGACGCCGGTACTCCGCGGAGGGGCGGGGCAAGAGAAGAACGCTGACCGCCGGATGACCGCCGGACTCGGGCGAGAGGCCTCGTGGTCTGGTCTGGCGCCTGCGCAGTCGGATTTCCTAGGAGACAGCAGACGAGAGAGTTAGTTCCACAGACAGACAGACAGACAGACAGACAGACAGACAGACAGACAGACAGACAGACAGACAGACAGACAGACAGACAGACAGACAGATAAATAAATACATCATTTAAAAAAAAAAAAAAAAAAAAAAAAAAAGAGAAAAAGAGCGGGAAAACGCAACAGCGGGCGAAAAGGGAGGTAGAGACCTGGGAGAGAGGGTTCTTGTGTTCTTGTGTTCTTGTGTTCTTGGGTTCTTGGGTTCTTGGGTTCTTGGGTTCTTGGGTTCTTTTCTTCAACATTCAAAGAGATGTGCACCGTTCCTGGAGTCACTGCAATACCAGGTCGATGCGTGGAGCGGACGGAGCAAGCCCCTCTTCCGTCTCCCTGTTCCAAAAATCAGATTAATATATAGTCCTCGGGTAGAGGACGTATCAGATATTAAACTGATAAGAACAGATACTACACTTGATCTTAGCCAAAAGGCCGAGAAGCGATACCCCTCGACCGTACGGGGTCCGGCGGCCCCCCGGGCGACTCACCAGACGCCGGTACTCCGCGGAGGGGCGGGGCAAGAGAAGAACGCTGACCGCCGGATGACCGCCGGACTCGGGCGAGAGGCCTCGTGGTCTGGTCTGGCGCCTGCGCAGTCGGATTTCCTAGGAGACAGCAGACGAGAGAGTTAGTTCCACAGACAGACAGACAGACAGACAGACAGACAGACAGACAGACAGACAGACAGACAGACAGACAGACAGACAGACAGACAGACAGATAAATAAATACATCATTTAAAAAAAAAAAAAAAAAAAAAAAAAAAGAGAAAAAGAGCGGGAAAACGCAACAGCGGGCGAAAAGGGAGGTAGAGACCTGGGAGAGAGGGTTCTTGTGTTCTTGTGTTCTTGTGTTCTTGGGTTCTTGGGTTCTTGGGTTCTTGGGTTCTTGGGTTCTTTTCTTCAACATTCAAAGAGATGTGCACCGTTCCTGGAGTCACTGCAATACCAGGTCGATGCGTGGAGCGGACGGAGCAAGCCCCTCTTCCGTCTCCCTGTTCCAAAAATCAGATTAATATATAGTCCTCGGGTAGAGGACGTATCAGATATTAAACTGATAAGAACAGATACTACACTTGATCTTAGCCAAAAGGCCGAGAAGCGATACCCCTCGACCGTACGGGGTCCGGCGGCCCCCCGGGCGACTCACCAGACGCCGGTACTCCGCGGAGGGGCGGGGCAAGAGAAGAACGCTGACCGCCGGATGACCGCCGGACTCGGGCGAGAGGCCTCGTGGTCTGGTCTGGCGCCTGCGCAGTCGGATTTCCTAGGAGACAGCAGACGAGAGAGTTAGTTCCACAGACAGACAGACAGACAGACAGACAGACAGACAGACAGACAGACAGACAGACAGACAGACAGACAGACAGACAGACAGACAGATAAATAAATACATCATTTAAAAAAAAAAAAAAAAAAAAAAAAAAAGAGAAAAAGAGCGGGAAAACGCAACAGCGGGCGAAAAGGGAGGTAGAGACCTGGGAGAGAGGGTTCTTGTGTTCTTGTGTTCTTGTGTTCTTGGGTTCTTGGGTTCTTGGGTTCTTGGGTTCTTGGGTTCTTTTCTTCAACATTCAAAGAGATGTGCACCGTTCCTGGAGTCACTGCAATACCAGGTCGATGCGTGGAGCGGACGGAGCAAGCCCCTCTTCCGTCTCCCTGTTCCAAAAATCAGATTAATATATAGTCCTCGGGTAGAGGACGTATCAGATATTAAACTGATAAGAACAGATACTACACTTGATCTTAGCCAAAAGGCCGAGAAGCGATACCCCTCGACCGTACGGGGTCCGGCGGCCCCCCGGGCGACTCACCAGACGCCGGTACTCCGCGGAGGGGCGGGGCAAGAGAAGAACGCTGACCGCCGGATGACCGCCGGACTCGGGCGAGAGGCCTCGTGGTCTGGTCTGGCGCCTGCGCAGTCGGATTTCCTAGGAGACAGCAGACGAGAGAGTTAGTTCCACAGACAGACAGACAGACAGACAGACAGACAGACAGACAGACAGACAGACAGACAGACAGACAGACAGACAGACAGACAGACAGATAAATAAATACATCATTTAAAAAAAAAAAAAAAAAAAAAAAAAAAGAGAAAAAGAGCGGGAAAACGCAACAGCGGGCGAAAAGGGAGGTAGAGACCTGGGAGAGAGGGTTCTTGTGTTCTTGTGTTCTTGTGTTCTTGGGTTCTTGGGTTCTTGGGTTCTTGGGTTCTTGGGTTCTTTTCTTCAACATTCAAAGAGATGTGCACCGTTCCTGGAGTCACTGCAATACCAGGTCGATGCGTGGAGCGGACGGAGCAAGCCCCTCTTCCGTCTCCCTGTTCCAAAAATCAGATTAATATATAGTCCTCGGGTAGAGGACGTATCAGATATTAAACTGATAAGAACAGATACTACACTTGATCTTAGCCAAAAGGCCGAGAAGCGATACCCCTCGACCGTACGGGGTCCGGCGGCCCCCCGGGCGACTCACCAGACGCCGGTACTCCGCGGAGGGGCGGGGCAAGAGAAGAACGCTGACCGCCGGATGACCGCCGGACTCGGGCGAGAGGCCTCGTGGTCTGGTCTGGCGCCTGCGCAGTCGGATTTCCTAGGAGACAGCAGACGAGAGAGTTAGTTCCACAGACAGACAGACAGACAGACAGACAGACAGACAGACAGACAGACAGACAGACAGACAGACAGACAGACAGACAGACAGACAGATAAATAAATACATCATTTAAAAAAAAAAAAAAAAAAAAAAAAAAAGAGAAAAAGAGCGGGAAAACGCAACAGCGGGCGAAAAGGGAGGTAGAGACCTGGGAGAGAGGGTTCTTGTGTTCTTGTGTTCTTGTGTTCTTGGGTTCTTGGGTTCTTGGGTTCTTGGGTTCTTGGGTTCTTTTCTTCAACATTCAAAGAGATGTGCACCGTTCCTGGAGTCACTGCAATACCAGGTCGATGCGTGGAGCGGACGGAGCAAGCCCCTCTTCCGTCTCCCTGTTCCAAAAATCAGATTAATATATAGTCCTCGGGTAGAGGACGTATCAGATATTAAACTGATAAGAACAGATACTACACTTGATCTTAGCCAAAAGGCCGAGAAGCGATACCCCTCGACCGTACGGGGTCCGGCGGCCCCCCGGGCGACTCACCAGACGCCGGTACTCCGCGGAGGGGCGGGGCAAGAGAAGAACGCTGACCGCCGGATGACCGCCGGACTCGGGCGAGAGGCCTCGTGGTCTGGTCTGGCGCCTGCGCAGTCGGATTTCCTAGGAGACAGCAGACGAGAGAGTTAGTTCCACAGACAGACAGACAGACAGACAGACAGACAGACAGACAGACAGACAGACAGACAGACAGACAGACAGACAGACAGACAGACAGATAAATAAATACATCATTTAAAAAAAAAAAAAAAAAAAAAAAAAAAGAGAAAAAGAGCGGGAAAACGCAACAGCGGGCGAAAAGGGAGGTAGAGACCTGGGAGAGAGGGTTCTTGTGTTCTTGTGTTCTTGTGTTCTTGGGTTCTTGGGTTCTTGGGTTCTTGGGTTCTTGGGTTCTTTTCTTCAACATTCAAAGAGATGTGCACCGTTCCTGGAGTCACTGCAATACCAGGTCGATGCGTGGAGCGGACGGAGCAAGCCCCTCTTCCGTCTCCCTGTTCCAAAAATCAGATTAATATATAGTCCTCGGGTAGAGGACGTATCAGATATTAAACTGATAAGAACAGATACTACACTTGATCTTAGCCAAAAGGCCGAGAAGCGATACCCCTCGACCGTACGGGGTCCGGCGGCCCCCCGGGCGACTCACCAGACGCCGGTACTCCGCGGAGGGGCGGGGCAAGAGAAGAACGCTGACCGCCGGATGACCGCCGGACTCGGGCGAGAGGCCTCGTGGTCTGGTCTGGCGCCTGCGCAGTCGGATTTCCTAGGAGACAGCAGACGAGAGAGTTAGTTCCACAGACAGACAGACAGACAGACAGACAGACAGACAGACAGACAGACAGACAGACAGACAGACAGACAGACAGACAGACAGACAGATAAATAAATACATCATTTAAAAAAAAAAAAAAAAAAAAAAAAAAAGAGAAAAAGAGCGGGAAAACGCAACAGCGGGCGAAAAGGGAGGTAGAGACCTGGGAGAGAGGGTTCTTGTGTTCTTGTGTTCTTGTGTTCTTGGGTTCTTGGGTTCTTGGGTTCTTGGGTTCTTGGGTTCTTTTCTTCAACATTCAAAGAGATGTGCACCGTTCCTGGAGTCACTGCAATACCAGGTCGATGCGTGGAGCGGACGGAGCAAGCCCCTCTTCCGTCTCCCTGTTCCAAAAATCAGATTAATATATAGTCCTCGGGTAGAGGACGTATCAGATATTAAACTGATAAGAACAGATACTACACTTGATCTTAGCCAAAAGGCCGAGAAGCGATACCCCTCGACCGTACGGGGTCCGGCGGCCCCCCGGGCGACTCACCAGACGCCGGTACTCCGCGGAGGGGCGGGGCAAGAGAAGAACGCTGACCGCCGGATGACCGCCGGACTCGGGCGAGAGGCCTCGTGGTCTGGTCTGGCGCCTGCGCAGTCGGATTTCCTAGGAGACAGCAGACGAGAGAGTTAGTTCCACAGACAGACAGACAGACAGACAGACAGACAGACAGACAGACAGACAGACAGACAGACAGACAGACAGACAGACAGACAGACAGATAAATAAATACATCATTTAAAAAAAAAAAAAAAAAAAAAAAAAAAGAGAAAAAGAGCGGGAAAACGCAACAGCGGGCGAAAAGGGAGGTAGAGACCTGGGAGAGAGGGTTCTTGTGTTCTTGTGTTCTTGTGTTCTTGGGTTCTTGGGTTCTTGGGTTCTTGGGTTCTTGGGTTCTTTTCTTCAACATTCAAAGAGATGTGCACCGTTCCTGGAGTCACTGCAATACCAGGTCGATGCGTGGAGCGGACGGAGCAAGCCCCTCTTCCGTCTCCCTGTTCCAAAAATCAGATTAATATATAGTCCTCGGGTAGAGGACGTATCAGATATTAAACTGATAAGAACAGATACTACACTTGATCTTAGCCAAAAGGCCGAGAAGCGATACCCCTCGACCGTACGGGGTCCGGCGGCCCCCCGGGCGACTCACCAGACGCCGGTACTCCGCGGAGGGGCGGGGCAAGAGAAGAACGCTGACCGCCGGATGACCGCCGGACTCGGGCGAGAGGCCTCGTGGTCTGGTCTGGCGCCTGCGCAGTCGGATTTCCTAGGAGACAGCAGACGAGAGAGTTAGTTCCACAGACAGACAGACAGACAGACAGACAGACAGACAGACAGACAGACAGACAGACAGACAGACAGACAGACAGACAGACAGACAGATAAATAAATACATCATTTAAAAAAAAAAAAAAAAAAAAAAAAAAAGAGAAAAAGAGCGGGAAAACGCAACAGCGGGCGAAAAGGGAGGTAGAGACCTGGGAGAGAGGGTTCTTGTGTTCTTGTGTTCTTGTGTTCTTGGGTTCTTGGGTTCTTGGGTTCTTGGGTTCTTGGGTTCTTTTCTTCAACATTCAAAGAGATGTGCACCGTTCCTGGAGTCACTGCAATACCAGGTCGATGCGTGGAGCGGACGGAGCAAGCCCCTCTTCCGTCTCCCTGTTCCAAAAATCAGATTAATATATAGTCCTCGGGTAGAGGACGTATCAGATATTAAACTGATAAGAACAGATACTACACTTGATCTTAGCCAAAAGGCCGAGAAGCGATACCCCTCGACCGTACGGGGTCCGGCGGCCCCCCGGGCGACTCACCAGACGCCGGTACTCCGCGGAGGGGCGGGGCAAGAGAAGAACGCTGACCGCCGGATGACCGCCGGACTCGGGCGAGAGGCCTCGTGGTCTGGTCTGGCGCCTGCGCAGTCGGATTTCCTAGGAGACAGCAGACGAGAGAGTTAGTTCCACAGACAGACAGACAGACAGACAGACAGACAGACAGACAGACAGACAGACAGACAGACAGACAGACAGACAGACAGACAGACAGATAAATAAATACATCATTTAAAAAAAAAAAAAAAAAAAAAAAAAAAGAGAAAAAGAGCGGGAAAACGCAACAGCGGGCGAAAAGGGAGGTAGAGACCTGGGAGAGAGGGTTCTTGTGTTCTTGTGTTCTTGTGTTCTTGGGTTCTTGGGTTCTTGGGTTCTTGGGTTCTTGGGTTCTTTTCTTCAACATTCAAAGAGATGTGCACCGTTCCTGGAGTCACTGCAATACCAGGTCGATGCGTGGAGCGGACGGAGCAAGCCCCTCTTCCGTCTCCCTGTTCCAAAAATCAGATTAATATATAGTCCTCGGGTAGAGGACGTATCAGATATTAAACTGATAAGAACAGATACTACACTTGATCTTAGCCAAAAGGCCGAGAAGCGATACCCCTCGACCGTACGGGGTCCGGCGGCCCCCCGGGCGACTCACCAGACGCCGGTACTCCGCGGAGGGGCGGGGCAAGAGAAGAACGCTGACCGCCGGATGACCGCCGGACTCGGGCGAGAGGCCTCGTGGTCTGGTCTGGCGCCTGCGCAGTCGGATTTCCTAGGAGACAGCAGACGAGAGAGTTAGTTCCACAGACAGACAGACAGACAGACAGACAGACAGACAGACAGACAGACAGACAGACAGACAGACAGACAGACAGACAGACAGACAGATAAATAAATACATCATTTAAAAAAAAAAAAAAAAAAAAAAAAAAAGAGAAAAAGAGCGGGAAAACGCAACAGCGGGCGAAAAGGGAGGTAGAGACCTGGGAGAGAGGGTTCTTGTGTTCTTGTGTTCTTGTGTTCTTGGGTTCTTGGGTTCTTGGGTTCTTGGGTTCTTGGGTTCTTGGGTTCTTTTCTTCAACATTCAAAGAGATGTGCACCGTTCCTGGAGTCACTGCAATACCAGGTCGATGCGTGGAGCGGA
Organism: Sardina pilchardus; assembly: GCF_963854185.1. NCBI lineage: Eukaryota > Metazoa > Chordata > Actinopteri > Clupeiformes > Clupeidae > Sardina > Sardina pilchardus. The sequence continues at coordinate 799,637 of NC_084995.1, forward strand.
CGGAGCAAGCCCCTCTTCCGTCTCCCTGTTCCAAAAATCAGATTAATATATAGTCCTCGGGTAGAGGACGTATCAGATATTAAACTGATAAGAACAGATACTACACTTGATCTTAGCCAAAAGGCCGAGAAGCGATACCCCTCGACCGTACGGGGTCCGGCGGCCCCCCGGGCGACTCACCAGACGCCGGTACTCCGCGGAGGGGCGGGGCAAGAGAAGAACGCTGACCGCCGGATGACCGCCGGACTCGGGCGAGAGGCCTCGTGGTCTGGTCTGGCGCCTGCGCAGTCGGATTTCCTAGGAGACAGCAGACGAGAGAGTTAGTTCCACAGACAGACAGACAGACAGACAGACAGACAGACAGACAGACAGACAGACAGACAGACAGACAGACAGACAGACAGACAGACAGATAAATAAATACATCATTTAAAAAAAAAAAAAAAAAAAAAAAAAAAGAGAAAAAGAGCGGGAAAACGCAACAGCGGGCGAAAAGGGAGGTAGAGACCTGGGAGAGAGGGTTCTTGTGTTCTTGTGTTCTTGTGTTCTTGGGTTCTTGGGTTCTTGGGTTCTTGGGTTCTTGGGTTCTTTTCTTCAACATTCAAAGAGATGTGCACCGTTCCTGGAGTCACTGCAATACCAGGTCGATGCGTGGAGCGGACGGAGCAAGCCCCTCTTCCGTCTCCCTGTTCCAAAAATCAGATTAATATATAGTCCTCGGGTAGAGGACGTATCAGATATTAAACTGATAAGAACAGATACTACACTTGATCTTAGCCAAAAGGCCGAGAAGCGATACCCCTCGACCGTACGGGGTCCGGCGGCCCCCCGGGCGACTCACCAGACGCCGGTACTCCGCGGAGGGGCGGGGCAAGAGAAGAACGCTGACCGCCGGATGACCGCCGGACTCGGGCGAGAGGCCTCGTGGTCTGGTCTGGCGCCTGCGCAGTCGGATTTCCTAGGAGACAGCAGACGAGAGAGTTAGTTCCACAGACAGACAGACAGACAGACAGACAGACAGACAGACAGACAGACAGACAGACAGACAGACAGACAGACAGACAGACAGACAGATAAATAAATACATCATTTAAAAAAAAAAAAAAAAAAAAAAAAAAAGAGAAAAAGAGCGGGAAAACGCAACAGCGGGCGAAAAGGGAGGTAGAGACCTGGGAGAGAGGGTTCTTGTGTTCTTGTGTTCTTGTGTTCTTGGGTTCTTGGGTTCTTGGGTTCTTGGGTTCTTGGGTTCTTTTCTTCAACATTCAAAGAGATGTGCACCGTTCCTGGAGTCACTGCAATACCAGGTCGATGCGTGGAGCGGACGGAGCAAGCCCCTCTTCCGTCTCCCTGTTCCAAAAATCAGATTAATATATAGTCCTCGGGTAGAGGACGTATCAGATATTAAACTGATAAGAACAGATACTACACTTGATCTTAGCCAAAAGGCCGAGAAGCGATACCCCTCGACCGTACGGGGTCCGGCGGCCCCCCGGGCGACTCACCAGACGCCGGTACTCCGCGGAGGGGCGGGGCAAGAGAAGAACGCTGACCGCCGGATGACCGCCGGACTCGGGCGAGAGGCCTCGTGGTCTGGTCTGGCGCCTGCGCAGTCGGATTTCCTAGGAGACAGCAGACGAGAGAGTTAGTTCCACAGACAGACAGACAGACAGACAGACAGACAGACAGACAGACAGACAGACAGACAGACAGACAGACAGACAGACAGACAGACAGATAAATAAATACATCATTTAAAAAAAAAAAAAAAAAAAAAAAAAAAGAGAAAAAGAGCGGGAAAACGCAACAGCGGGCGAAAAGGGAGGTAGAGACCTGGGAGAGAGGGTTCTTGTGTTCTTGTGTTCTTGTGTTCTTGGGTTCTTGGGTTCTTGGGTTCTTGGGTTCTTGGGTTCTTTTCTTCAACATTCAAAGAGATGTGCACCGTTCCTGGAGTCACTGCAATACCAGGTCGATGCGTGGAGCGGACGGAGCAAGCCCCTCTTCCGTCTCCCTGTTCCAAAAATCAGATTAATATATAGTCCTCGGGTAGAGGACGTATCAGATATTAAACTGATAAGAACAGATACTACACTTGATCTTAGCCAAAAGGCCGAGAAGCGATACCCCTCGACCGTACGGGGTCCGGCGGCCCCCCGGGCGACTCACCAGACGCCGGTACTCCGCGGAGGGGCGGGGCAAGAGAAGAACGCTGACCGCCGGATGACCGCCGGACTCGGGCGAGAGGCCTCGTGGTCTGGTCTGGCGCCTGCGCAGTCGGATTTCCTAGGAGACAGCAGACGAGAGAGTTAGTTCCACAGACAGACAGACAGACAGACAGACAGACAGACAGACAGACAGACAGACAGACAGACAGACAGACAGACAGACAGACAGACAGATAAATAAATACATCATTTAAAAAAAAAAAAAAAAAAAAAAAAAAAGAGAAAAAGAGCGGGAAAACGCAACAGCGGGCGAAAAGGGAGGTAGAGACCTGGGAGAGAGGGTTCTTGTGTTCTTGTGTTCTTGTGTTCTTGGGTTCTTGGGTTCTTGGGTTCTTGGGTTCTTGGGTTCTTTTCTTCAACATTCAAAGAGATGTGCACCGTTCCTGGAGTCACTGCAATACCAGGTCGATGCGTGGAGCGGACGGAGCAAGCCCCTCTTCCGTCTCCCTGTTCCAAAAATCAGATTAATATATAGTCCTCGGGTAGAGGACGTATCAGATATTAAACTGATAAGAACAGATACTACACTTGATCTTAGCCAAAAGGCCGAGAAGCGATACCCCTCGACCGTACGGGGTCCGGCGGCCCCCCGGGCGACTCACCAGACGCCGGTACTCCGCGGAGGGGCGGGGCAAGAGAAGAACGCTGACCGCCGGATGACCGCCGGACTCGGGCGAGAGGCCTCGTGGTCTGGTCTGGCGCCTGCGCAGTCGGATTTCCTAGGAGACAGCAGACGAGAGAGTTAGTTCCACAGACAGACAGACAGACAGACAGACAGACAGACAGACAGACAGACAGACAGACAGACAGACAGACAGACAGACAGACAGACAGATAAATAAATACATCATTTAAAAAAAAAAAAAAAAAAAAAAAAAAAGAGAAAAAGAGCGGGAAAACGCAACAGCGGGCGAAAAGGGAGGTAGAGACCTGGGAGAGAGGGTTCTTGTGTTCTTGTGTTCTTGTGTTCTTGGGTTCTTGGGTTCTTGGGTTCTTGGGTTCTTGGGTTCTTTTCTTCAACATTCAAAGAGATGTGCACCGTTCCTGGAGTCACTGCAATACCAGGTCGATGCGAAATCAGATTAATATATAGTCCTCGGGTAGAGGACGTATCAGATATTAAACTGATAAGAACAGATACTACACTTGATCTTAGCCAAAAGGCCGAGAAGCGATACCCCTCGACCGTACGGGGTCCGGCGTCCCCCCGGGCGACTCACCAGACGCCGGTACTCCGCGGAGGGGCGGGGCAAGAGAAGAACGCTGACCGCCGGATGACCGCCGGACTCGGGCGAGAGGCCTCGTGGCCTGGTCTGGCGTCTGCGCAGTCGGATTTCCTAGGAGACAGCAGACGAGAGAGTTAGTTCCACAGACAGACAGACAGACAGACAGACAGACAGACAGACAGACAGACAGACAGACAGACAGACAGACAGACAGACAGACAGACAGACAAATAAATACATACATCATTTTTTAAAAAAAAAAAAAAAAAAAAAAAAAAAGAGAAAAAGAGCGGGAAAACGCAACAGCGGGCGAAAAGGGAGGTAGAGACCTGGGAGAGAGGGTTCTTGTGTTCTTGTGTTCTTGGGTTCTTGGGTTCTTGGGTTCTTGGGTTCTTGGGTTCTTGGGTTCTTTTCTTCAACATTCAAAGAGATGTGCACCGTTCCTGGAGTCACTGCAATACCAGGTCGATGCGTGGAGCGGACGGAGCAAGCCCCTCTTCCGTCTCCCTGTTCCAAAAATCAGATTAATATATAGTCCTCGGGTAGAGGACGTATCAGATATTAAACTGATAAGAACAGATACTACACTTGATCTTAGCCAAAAGGCCGAGAAGCGATACCCCTCGACCGTACGGGGTCCGGCGTCCCCCCGGGCGACTCACCAGACGCCGGTACTCCGCGGAGGGGCGGGGCAAGAGAAGAACGCTGACCGCCGGATGACCGCCGGACTCGGGCGAGAGGCCTCGTGGCCTGGTCTGGCGTCTGCGCAGTCGGATTTCCTAGGAGACAGCAGACGAGAGAGTTAGTTCCACAGACAGACAGACAGACAGACAGACAGACAGACAGACAGACAGACAGACAGACAGACAGACAGACAGACAGACAGACAGACAGACAAATAAATACATACATCATTTTTTAAAAAAAAAAAAAAAAAAAAAAAAAAAGAGAAAAAGAGCGGGAAAACGCAACAGCGGGCGAAAAGGGAGGTAGAGACCTGGGAGAGAGGGTTCTTGTGTTCTTGTGTTCTTGGGTTCTTGGGTTCTTGGGTTCTTGGGTTCTTGGGTTCTTGGGTTCTTTTCTTCAACATTCAAAGAGATGTGCACCGTTCCTGGAGTCACTGCAATACCAGGTCGATGCGTGGAGCGGACGGAGCAAGCCCCTCTTCCGTCTCCCTGTTCCAAAAATCAGATTAATATATAGTCCTCGGGTAGAGGACGTATCAGATATTAAACTGATAAGAACAGATACTACACTTGATCTTAGCCAAAAGGCCGAGAAGCGATACCCCTCGACCGTACGGGGTCCGGCGTCCCCCCGGGCGACTCACCAGACGCCGGTACTCCGCGGAGGGGCGGGGCAAGAGAAGAACGCTGACCGCCGGATGACCGCCGGACTCGGGCGAGAGGCCTCGTGGCCTGGTCTGGCGTCTGCGCAGTCGGATTTCCTAGGAGACAGCAGACGAGAGAGTTAGTTCCACAGACAGACAGACAGACAGACAGACAGACAGACAGACAGACAGACAGACAGACAGACAGACAGACAGACAGACAGACAGACAGACAAATAAATACATACATCATTTTTTAAAAAAAAAAAAAAAAAAAAAAAAAAAGAGAAAAAGAGCGGGAAAACGCAACAGCGGGCGAAAAGGGAGGTAGAGACCTGGGAGAGAGGGTTCTTGTGTTCTTGTGTTCTTGGGTTCTTGGGTTCTTGGGTTCTTGGGTTCTTGGGTTCTTGGGTTCTTTTCTTCAACATTCAAAGAGATGTGCACCGTTCCTGGAGTCACTGCAATACCAGGTCGATGCGTGGAGCGGACGGAGCAAGCCCCTCTTCCGTCTCCCTGTTCCAAAAATCAGATTAATATATAGTCCTCGGGTAGAGGACGTATCAGATATTAAACTGATAAGAACAGATACTACACTTGATCTTAGCCAAAAGGCCGAGAAGCGATACCCCTCGACCGTACGGGGTCCGGCGTCCCCCCGGGCGACTCACCAGACGCCGGTACTCCGCGGAGGGGCGGGGCAAGAGAAGAACGCTGACCGCCGGATGACCGCCGGACTCGGGCGAGAGGCCTCGTGGCCTGGTCTGGCGTCTGCGCAGTCGGATTTCCTAGGAGACAGCAGACGAGAGAGTTAGTTCCACAGACAGACAGACAGACAGACAGACAGACAGACAGACAGACAGACAGACAGACAGACAGACAGACAGACAGACAGACAGACAGACAAATAAATACATACATCATTTTTTAAAAAAAAAAAAAAAAAAAAAAAAAAAGAGAAAAAGAGCGGGAAAACGCAACAGCGGGCGAAAAGGGAGGTAGAGACCTGGGAGAGAGGGTTCTTGTGTTCTTGTGTTCTTGGGTTCTTGGGTTCTTGGGTTCTTGGGTTCTTGGGTTCTTGGGTTCTTTTCTTCAACATTCAAAGAGATGTGCACCGTTCCTGGAGTCACTGCAATACCAGGTCGATGCGTGGAGCGGACGGAGCAAGCCCCTCTTCCGTCTCCCTGTTCCAAAAATCAGATTAATATATAGTCCTCGGGTAGAGGACGTATCAGATATTAAACTGATAAGAACAGATACTACACTTGATCTTAGCCAAAAGGCCGAGAAGCGATACCCCTCGACCGTACGGGGTCCGGCGTCCCCCCGGGCGACTCACCAGACGCCGGTACTCCGCGGAGGGGCGGGGCAAGAGAAGAACGCTGACCGCCGGATGACCGCCGGACTCGGGCGAGAGGCCTCGTGGCCTGGTCTGGCGTCTGCGCAGTCGGATTTCCTAGGAGACAGCAGACGAGAGAGTTAGTTCCACAGACAGACAGACAGACAGACAGACAGACAGACAGACAGACAGACAGACAGACAGACAGACAGACAGACAGACAGACAGACAGACAAATAAATACATACATCATTTTTTAAAAAAAAAAAAAAAAAAAAAAAAAAAGAGAAAAAGAGCGGGAAAACGCAACAGCGGGCGAAAAGGGAGGTAGAGACCTGGGAGAGAGGGTTCTTGTGTTCTTGTGTTCTTGGGTTCTTGGGTTCTTGGGTTCTTGGGTTCTTGGGTTCTTGGGTTCTTTTCTTCAACATTCAAAGAGATGTGCACCGTTCCTGGAGTCACTGCAATACCAGGTCGATGCGTGGAGCGGACGGAGCAAGCCCCTCTTCCGTCTCCCTGTTCCAAAAATCAGATTAATATATAGTCCTCGGGTAGAGGACGTATCAGATATTAATAAACTGATAAGAACAGATACTACACTTGATCTTAGCCAAAAGGCCGAGAAGCGATACCCCTCGACCGTACGGGGTCCGGCGTCCCCCCGGGCGACTCACCAGACGCCGGTACTCCGCGGAGGGGCGGGGCAAGAGAAGAACGCTGACCGCCGGATGACCGCCGGACTCGGGCGAGAGGCCTCGTGGCCTGGTCTGGCGTCTGCGCAGTCGGATTTCCTAGGAGACAGCAGACGAGAGAGTTAGTTCCACAGACAGACAGACAGACAGACAGACAGACAGACAGACAGACAGACAGACAGACAGACAGACAGACAGACAGACAGACAGACAGACAAATAAATACATACATCATTTTTTAAAAAAAAAAAAAAAAAAAAAAAAAAAGAGAAAAAGAGCGGGAAAACGCAACAGCGGGCGAAAAGGGAGGTAGAGACCTGGGAGAGAGGGTTCTTGTGTTCTTGTGTTCTTGGGTTCTTGGGTTCTTGGGTTCTTGGGTTCTTGGGTTCTTGGGTTCTTTTCTTCAACATTCAAAGAGATGTGCACCGTTCCTGGAGTCACTGCAATACCAGGTCGATGCGTGGAGCGGACGGAGCAAGCCCCTCTTCCGTCTCCCTGTTCCAAAAATCAGATTAATATATAGTCCTCGGGTAGAGGACGTATCAGATATTAAACTGATAAGAACAGATACTAACTTGATCTTAGCCAAAAGGCCGAGAAGCGATACCCCTCGACCGTACGGGGTCCGGCGTCCCCCCGGGCGACTCACCAGACGCCGGTACTCCGCGGAGGGGCGGGGCAAGAGAAGAACGCTGACCGCCGGATGACCGCCGGACTCGGGCGAGAGGCCTCGTGGCCTGGTCTGGCGTCTGCGCAGTCGGATTTCCTAGGAGACAGCAGACGAGAGAGTTAGTTCCACAGACAGACAGACAGACAGACAGACAGACAGACAGACAGACAGACAGACAGACAGACAGACAGACAGACAGACAGACAGACAGACAAATAAATACATACATCATTTTTTAAAAAAAAAAAAAAAAAAAAAAAAAAAGAGAAAAAGAGCGGGAAAACGCAACAGCGGGCGAAAAGGGAGGTAGAGACCTGGGAGAGAGGGTTCTTGTGTTCTTGTGTTCTTGGGTTCTTGGGTTCTTGGGTTCTTGGGTTCTTGGGTTCTTGGGTTCTTTTCTTCAACATTCAAAGAGATGTGCACCGTTCCTGGAGTCACTGCAATACCAGGTCGATGCGTGGAGCGGACGGAGCAAGCCCCTCTTCCGTCTCCCTGTTCCAAAAATCAGATTAATATATAGTCCTCGGGTAGAGGACGTATCAGATATTAAACTGATAAGAACAGATACTACACTTGATCTTAGCCAAAAGGCCGAGAAGCGATACCCCTCGACCGTACGGGGTCCGGCGTCCCCCCGGGCGACTCACCAGACGCCGGTACTCCGCGGAGGGGCGGGGCAAGAGAAGAACGCTGACCGCCGGATGACCGCCGGACTCGGGCGAGAGGCCTCGTGGCCTGGTCTGGCGTCTGCGCAGTCGGATTTCCTAGGAGACAGCAGACGAGAGAGTTAGTTCCACAGACAGACAGACAGACAGACAGACAGACAGACAGACAGACAGACAGACAGACAGACAGACAGACAGACAGACAGACAGACAGACAAATAAATACATACATCATTTTTTAAAAAAAAAAAAAAAAAAAAAAAAAAAGAGAAAAAGAGCGGGAAAACGCAACAGCGGGCGAAAAGGGAGGTAGAGACCTGGGAGAGAGGGTTCTTGTGTTCTTGTGTTCTTGGGTTCTTGGGTTCTTGGGTTCTTGGGTTCTTGGGTTCTTGGGTTCTTTTCTTCAACATTCAAAGAGATGTGCACCGTTCCTGGAGTCACTGCAATACCAGGTCGATGCGTGGAGCGGACGGAGCAAGCCCCTCTTCCGTCTCCCTGTTCCAAAAATCAGATTAATATATAGTCCTCGGGTAGAGGACGTATCAGATATTAAACTGATAAGAACAGATACTACACTTGATCTTAGCCAAAAGGCCGAGAAGCGATACCCCTCGACCGTACGGGGTCCGGCGTCCCCCCGGGCGACTCACCAGACGCCGGTACTCCGCGGAGGGGCGGGGCAAGAGAAGAACGCTGACCGCCGGATGACCGCCGGACTCGGGCGAGAGGCCTCGTGGCCTGGTCTGGCGTCTGCGCAGTCGGATTTCCTAGGAGACAGCAGACGAGAGAGTTAGTTCCACAGACAGACAGACAGACAGACAGACAGACAGACAGACAGACAGACAGACAGACAGACAGACAGACAGACAGACAGACAGACAGACAAATAAATACATACATCATTTTTTAAAAAAAAAAAAAAAAAAAAAAAAAAAGAGAAAAAGAGCGGGAAAACGCAACAGCGGGCGAAAAGGGAGGTAGAGACCTGGGAGAGAGGGTTCTTGTGTTCTTGTGTTCTTGGGTTCTTGGGTTCTTGGGTTCTTGGGTTCTTGGGTTCTTGGGTTCTTTTCTTCAACATTCAAAGAGATGTGCACCGTTCCTGGAGTCACTGCAATACCAGGTCGATGCGTGGAGCGGACGGAGCAAGCCCCTCTTCCGTCTCCCTGTTCCAAAAATCAGATTAATATATAGTCCTCGGGTAGAGGACGTATCAGATATTAAACTGATAAGAACAGATACTACACTTGATCTTAGCCAAAAGGCCGAGAAGCGATACCCCTCGACCGTACGGGGTCCGGCGTCCCCCCGGGCGACTCACCAGACGCCGGTACTCCGCGGAGGGGCGGGGCAAGAGAAGAACGCTGACCGCCGGATGACCGCCGGACTCGGGCGAGAGGCCTCGTGGCCTGGTCTGGCGTCTGCGCAGTCGGATTTCCTAGGAGACAGCAGACGAGAGAGTTAGTTCCACAGACAGACAGACAGACAGACAGACAGACAGACAGACAGACAGACAGACAGACAGACAGACAGACAGACAGACAGACAGACAGACAAATAAATACATACATCATTTTTTAAAAAAAAAAAAAAAAAAAAAAAAAAAGAGAAAAAGAGCGGGAAAACGCAACAGCGGGCGAAAAGGGAGGTAGAGACCTGGGAGAGAGGGTTCTTGTGTTCTTGTGTTCTTGGGTTCTTGGGTTCTTGGGTTCTTGGGTTCTTGGGTTCTTGGGTTCTTTTCTTCAACATTCAAAGAGATGTGCACCGTTCCTGGAGTCACTGCAATACCAGGTCGATGCGTGGAGCGGACGGAGCAAGCCCCTCTTCCGTCTCCCTGTTCCAAAAATCAGATTAATATATAGTCCTCGGGTAGAGGACGTATCAGATATTAAACTGATAAGAACAGATACTACACTTGATCTTAGCCAAAAGGCCGAGAAGCGATACCCCTCGACCGTACGGGGTCCGGCGTCCCCCCGGGCGACTCACCAGACGCCGGTACTCCGCGGAGGGGCGGGGCAAGAGAAGAACGCTGACCGCCGGATGACCGCCGGACTCGGGCGAGAGGCCTCGTGGCCTGGTCTGGCGTCTGCGCAGTCGGATTTCCTAGGAGACAGCAGACGAGAGAGTTAGTTCCACAGACAGACAGACAGACAGACAGACAGACAGACAGACAGACAGACAGACAGACAGACAGACAGACAGACAGACAGACAGACAGACAAATAAATACATACATCATTTTTTAAAAAAAAAAAAAAAAAAAAAAAAAAAGAGAAAAAGAGCGGGAAAACGCAACAGCGGGCGAAAAGGGAGGTAGAGACCTGGGAGAGAGGGTTCTTGTGTTCTTGTGTTCTTGGGTTCTTGGGTTCTTGGGTTCTTGGGTTCTTGGGTTCTTGGGTTCTTTTCTTCAACATTCAAAGAGATGTGCACCGTTCCTGGAGTCACTGCAATACCAGGTCGATGCGTGGAGCGGACGGAGCAAGCCCCTCTTCCGTCTCCCTGTTCCAAAAATCAGATTAATATATAGTCCTCGGGTAGAGGACGTATCAGATATTAAACTGATAAGAACAGATACTACACTTGATCTTAGCCAAAAGGCCGAGAAGCGATACCCCTCGACCGTACGGGGTCCGGCGTCCCCCCGGGCGACTCACCAGACGCCGGTACTCCGCGGAGGGGCGGGGCAAGAGAAGAACGCTGACCGCCGGATGACCGCCGGACTCGGGCGAGAGGCCTCGTGGCCTGGTCTGGCGTCTGCGCAGTCGGATTTCCTAGGAGACAGCAGACGAGAGAGTTAGTTCCACAGACAGACAGACAGACAGACAGACAGACAGACAGACAGACAGACAGACAGACAGACAGACAGACAGACAGACAGACAGACAGACAAATAAATACATACATCATTTTTTAAAAAAAAAAAAAAAAAAAAAAAAAAAGAGAAAAAGAGCGGGAAAACGCAACAGCGGGCGAAAAGGGAGGTAGAGACCTGGGAGAGAGGGTTCTTGGTGTTCTTGTGTTCTTGGGTTCTTGGGTTCTTGGGTTCTTGGGTTCTTGGGTTCTTGGGTTCTTTTCTTCAACATTCAAAGAGATGTGCACCGTTCCTGGAGTCACTGCAATACCAGGTCGATGCGTGGAGCGGACGGAGCAAGCCCCTCTTCCGTCTCCCTGTTCCAAAAATCAGATTAATATATAGTCCTCGGGTAGAGGACGTATCAGATATTAAACTGATAAGAACAGATACTACACTTGATCTTAGCCAAAAGGCCGAGAAGCGATACCCCTCGACCGTACGGGGTCCGGCGTCCCCCCGGGCGACTCACCAGACGCCGGTACTCCGCGGAGGGGCGGGGCAAGAGAAGAACGCTGACCGCCGGATGACCGCCGGACTCGGGCGAGAGGCCTCGTGGCCTGGTCTGGCGTCTGCGCAGTCGGATTTCCTAGGAGACAGCAGACGAGAGAGTTAGTTCCACAGACAGACAGACAGACAGACAGACAGACAGACAGACAGACAGACAGACAGACAGACAGACAGACAGACAGACAGACAGACAGACAAATAAATACATACATCATTTTTTAAAAAAAAAAAAAAAAAAAAAAAAAAAGAGAAAAAGAGCGGGAAAACGCAACAGCGGGCGAAAAGGGAGGTAGAGACCTGGGAGAGAGGGTTCTTGTGTTCTTGTGTTCTTGGGTTCTTGGGTTCTTGGGTTCTTGGGTTCTTGGGTTCTTGGGTTCTTTTCTTCAACATTCAAAGAGATGTGCACCGTTCCTGGAGTCACTGCAATACCAGGTCGATGCGTGGAGCGGACGGAGCAAGCCCCTCTTCCGTCTCCCTGTTCCAAAAATCAGATTAATATATAGTCCTCGGGTAGAGGACGTATCAGATATTAAACTGATAAGAACAGATACTACACTTGATCTTAGCCAAAAGGCCGAGAAGCGATACCCCTCGACCGTACGGGGTCCGGCGTCCCCCCGGGCGACTCACCAGACGCCGGTACTCCGCGGAGGGGCGGGGCAAGAGAAGAACGCTGACCGCCGGATGACCGCCGGACTCGGGCGAGAGGCCTCGTGGCCTGGTCTGGCGTCTGCGCAGTCGGATTTCCTAGGAGACAGCAGACGAGAGAGTTAGTTCCACAGACAGACAGACAGACAGACAGACAGACAGACAGACAGACAGACAGACAGACAGACAGACAGACAGACAGACAGACAGACAGACAAATAAATACATACATCATTTTTTAAAAAAAAAAAAAAAAAAAAAAAAAAAGAGAAAAAGAGCGGGAAAACGCAACAGCGGGCGAAAAGGGAGGTAGAGACCTGGGAGAGAGGGTTCTTGTGTTCTTGTGTTCTTGGGTTCTTGGGTTCTTGGGTTCTTGGGTTCTTGGGTTCTTGGGTTCTTTTCTTCAACATTCAAAGAGATGTGCACCGTTCCTGGAGTCACTGCAATACCAGGTCGATGCGTGGAGCGGACGGAGCAAGCCCCTCTTCCGTCTCCCTGTTCCAAAAATCAGATTAATATATAGTCCTCGGGTAGAGGACGTATCAGATATTAAACTGATAAGAACAGATACTACACTTGATCTTAGCCAAAAGGCCGAGAAGCGATACCCCTCGACCGTACGGGGTCCGGCGTCCCCCCGGGCGACTCACCAGACGCCGGTACTCCGCGGAGGGGCGGGGCAAGAGAAGAACGCTGACCGCCGGATGACCGCCGGACTCGGGCGAGAGGCCTCGTGGCCTGGTCTGGCGTCTGCGCAGTCGGATTTCCTAGGAGACAGCAGACGAGAGAGTTAGTTCCACAGACAGACAGACAGACAGACAGACAGACAGACAGACAGACAGACAGACAGACAGACAGACAGACAGACAGACAGACAGACAGACAAATAAATACATACATCATTTTTTAAAAAAAAAAAAAAAAAAAAAAAAAAAGAGAAAAAGAGCGGGAAAACGCAACAGCGGGCGAAAAGGGAGGTAGAGACCTGGGAGAGAGGGTTCTTGTGTTCTTGTGTTCTTGGGTTCTTGGGTTCTTGGGTTCTTGGGTTCTTGGGTTCTTGGGTTCTTTTCTTCAACATTCAAAGAGATGTGCACCGTTCCTGGAGTCACTGCAATACCAGGTCGATGCGTGGAGCGGACGGAGCAAGCCCCTCTTCCGTCTCCCTGTTCCAAAAATCAGATTAATATATAGTCCTCGGGTAGAGGACGTATCAGATATTAAACTGATAAGAACAGATACTACACTTGATCTTAGCCAAAAGGCCGAGAAGCGATACCCCTCGACCGTACGGGGTCCGGCGTCCCCCCGGGCGACTCACCAGACGCCGGTACTCCGCGGAGGGGCGGGGCAAGAGAAGAACGCTGACCGCCGGATGACCGCCGGACTCGGGCGAGAGGCCTCGTGGCCTGGTCTGGCGTCTGCGCAGTCGGATTTCCTAGGAGACAGCAGACGAGAGAGTTAGTTCCACAGACAGACAGACAGACAGACAGACAGACAGACAGACAGACAGACAGACAGACAGACAGACAGACAGACAGACAGACAGACAGACAAATAAATACATACATCATTTTTTAAAAAAAAAAAAAAAAAAAAAAAAAAAGAGAAAAAGAGCGGGAAAACGCAACAGCGGGCGAAAAGGGAGGTAGAGACCTGGGAGAGAGGGTTCTTGTGTTCTTGTGTTCTTGGGTTCTTGGGTTCTTGGGTTCTTGGGTTCTTGGGTTCTTGGGTTCTTTTCTTCAACATTCAAAGAGATGTGCACCGTTCCTGGAGTCACTGCAATACCAGGTCGATGCGTGGAGCGGACGGAGCAAGCCCCTCTTCCGTCTCCCTGTTCCAAAAATCAGATTAATATATAGTCCTCGGGTAGAGGACGTATCAGATATTAAACTGATAAGAACAGATACTACACTTGATCTTAGCCAAAAGGCCGAGAAGCGATACCCCTCGACCGTACGGGGTCCGGCGTCCCCCCGGGCGACTCACCAGACGCCGGTACTCCGCGGAGGGGCGGGGCAAGAGAAGAACGCTGACCGCCGGATGACCGCCGGACTCGGGCGAGAGGCCTCGTGGCCTGGTCTGGCGTCTGCGCAGTCGGATTTCCTAGGAGACAGCAGACGAGAGAGTTAGTTCCACAGACAGACAGACAGACAGACAGACAGACAGACAGACAGACAGACAGACAGACAGACAGACAGACAGACAGACAGACAGACAGACAAATAAATACATACATCATTTTTTAAAAAAAAAAAAAAAAAAAAAAAAAAAGAGAAAAAGAGCGGGAAAACGCAACAGCGGGCGAAAAGGGAGGTAGAGACCTGGGAGAGAGGGTTCTTGTGTTCTTGTGTTCTTGGGTTCTTGGGTTCTTGGGTTCTTGGGTTCTTGGGTTCTTGGGTTCTTTTCTTCAACATTCAAAGAGATGTGCACCGTTCCTGGAGTCACTGCAATACCAGGTCGATGCGTGGAGCGGACGGAGCAAGCCCCTCTTCCGTCTCCCTGTTCCAAAAATCAGATTAATATATAGTCCTCGGGTAGAGGACGTATCAGATATTAAACTGATAAGAACAGATACTACACTTGATCTTAGCCAAAAGGCCGAGAAGCGATACCCCTCGACCGTACGGGGTCCGGCGTCCCCCCGGGCGACTCACCAGACGCCGGTACTCCGCGGAGGGGCGGGGCAAGAGAAGAACGCTGACCGCCGGATGACCGCCGGACTCGGGCGAGAGGCCTCGTGGCCTGGTCTGGCGTCTGCGCAGTCGGATTTCCTAGGAGACAGCAGACGAGAGAGTTAGTTCCACAGACAGACAGACAGACAGACAGACAGACAGACAGACAGACAGACAGACAGACAGACAGACAGACAGACAGACAGACAGACAGACAAATAAATACATACATCATTTTTTAAAAAAAAAAAAAAAAAAAAAAAAAAAGAGAAAAAGAGCGGGAAAACGCAACAGCGGGCGAAAAGGGAGGTAGAGACCTGGGAGAGAGGGTTCTTGTGTTCTTGTGTTCTTGGGTTCTTGGGTTCTTGGGTTCTTGGGTTCTTGGGTTCTTGGGTTCTTTTCTTCAACATTCAAAGAGATGTGCACCGTTCCTGGAGTCACTGCAATACCAGGTCGATGCGTGGAGCGGACGGAGCAAGCCCCTCTTCCGTCTCCCTGTTCCAAAAATCAGATTAATATATAGTCCTCGGGTAGAGGACGTATCAGATATTAAACTGATAAGAACAGATACTACACTTGATCTTAGCCAAAAGGCCGAGAAGCGATACCCCTCGACCGTACGGGGTCCGGCGTCCCCCCGGGCGACTCACCAGACGCCGGTACTCCGCGGAGGGGCGGGGCAAGAGAAGAACGCTGACCGCCGGATGACCGCCGGACTCGGGCGAGAGGCCTCGTGGCCTGGTCTGGCGTCTGCGCAGTCGGATTTCCTAGGAGACAGCAGACGAGAGAGTTAGTTCCACAGACAGACAGACAGACAGACAGACAGACAGACAGACAGACAGACAGACAGACAGACAGACAGACAGACAGACAGACAGACAGACAAATAAATACATACATCATTTTTTAAAAAAAAAAAAAAAAAAAAAAAAAAAGAGAAAAAGAGCGGGAAAACGCAACAGCGGGCGAAAAGGGAGGTAGAGACCTGGGAGAGAGGGTTCTTGTGTTCTTGTGTTCTTGGGTTCTTGGGTTCTTGGGTTCTTGGGTTCTTGGGTTCTTGGGTTCTTTTCTTCAACATTCAAAGAGATGTGCACCGTTCCTGGAGTCACTGCAATACCAGGTCGATGCGTGGAGCGGACGGAGCAAGCCCCTCTTCCGTCTCCCTGTTCCAAAAATCAGATTAATATATAGTCCTCGGGTAGAGGACGTATCAGATATTAAACTGATAAGAACAGATACTACACTTGATCTTAGCCAAAAGGCCGAGAAGCGATACCCCTCGACCGTACGGGGTCCGGCGTCCCCCCGGGCGACTCACCAGACGCCGGTACTCCGCGGAGGGGCGGGGCAAGAGAAGAACGCTGACCGCCGGATGACCGCCGGACTCGGGCGAGAGGCCTCGTGGCCTGGTCTGGCGTCTGCGCAGTCGGATTTCCTAGGAGACAGCAGACGAGAGAGTTAGTTCCACAGACAGACAGACAGACAGACAGACAGACAGACAGACAGACAGACAGACAGACAGACAGACAGACAGACAGACAGACAGACAGACAAATAAATACATACATCATTTTTTAAAAAAAAAAAAAAAAAAAAAAAAAAAGAGAAAAAGAGCGGGAAAACGCAACAGCGGGCGAAAAGGGAGGTAGAGACCTGGGAGAGAGGGTTCTTGTGTTCTTGTGTTCTTGGGTTCTTGGGTTCTTGGGTTCTTGGGTTCTTGGGTTCTTGGGTTCTTTTCTTCAACATTCAAAGAGATGTGCACCGTTCCTGGAGTCACTGCAATACCAGGTCGATGCGTGGAGCGGACGGAGCAAGCCCCTCTTCCGTCTCCCTGTTCCAAAAATCAGATTAATATATAGTCCTCGGGTAGAGGACGTATCAGATATTAAACTGATAAGAACAGATACTACACTTGATCTTAGCCAAAAGGCCGAGAAGCGATACCCCTCGACCGTACGGGGTCCGGCGTCCCCCCGGGCGACTCACCAGACGCCGGTACTCCGCGGAGGGGCGGGGCAAGAGAAGAACGCTGACCGCCGGATGACCGCCGGACTCGGGCGAGAGGCCTCGTGGCCTGGTCTGGCGTCTGCGCAGTCGGATTTCCTAGGAGACAGCAGACGAGAGAGTTAGTTCCACAGACAGACAGACAGACAGACAGACAGACAGACAGACAGACAGACAGACAGACAGACAGACAGACAGACAGACAGACAGACAGACAAATAAATACATACATCATTTTTTAAAAAAAAAAAAAAAAAAAAAAAAAAAGAGAAAAAGAGCGGGAAAACGCAACAGCGGGCGAAAAGGGAGGTAGAGACCTGGGAGAGAGGGTTCTTGTGTTCTTGTGTTCTTGGGTTCTTGGGTTCTTGGGTTCTTGGGTTCTTGGGTTCTTGGGTTCTTTTCTTCAACATTCAAAGAGATGTGCACCGTTCCTGGAGTCACTGCAATACCAGGTCGATGCGTGGAGCGGACGGAGCAAGCCCCTCTTCCGTCTCCCTGTTCCAAAAATCAGATTAATATATAGTCCTCGGGTAGAGGACGTATCAGATATTAAACTGATAAGAACAGATACTACACTTGATCTTAGCCAAAAGGCCGAGAAGCGATACCCCTCGACCGTACGGGGTCCGGCGTCCCCCCGGGCGACTCACCAGACGCCGGTACTCCGCGGAGGGGCGGGGCAAGAGAAGAACGCTGACCGCCGGATGACCGCCGGACTCGGGCGAGAGGCCTCGTGGCCTGGTCTGGCGTCTGCGCAGTCGGATTTCCTAGGAGACAGCAGACGAGAGAGTTAGTTCCACAGACAGACAGACAGACAGACAGACAGACAGACAGACAGACAGACAGACAGACAGACAGACAGACAGACAGACAGACAGACAGACAAATAAATACATACATCATTTTTTAAAAAAAAAAAAAAAAAAAAAAAAAAAGAGAAAAAGAGCGGGAAAACGCAACAGCGGGCGAAAAGGGAGGTAGAGACCTGGGAGAGAGGGTTCTTGTGTTCTTGTGTTCTTGGGTTCTTGGGTTCTTGGGTTCTTGGGTTCTTGGGTTCTTGGGTTCTTTTCTTCAACATTCAAAGAGATGTGCACCGTTCCTGGAGTCACTGCAATACCAGGTCGATGCGTGGAGCGGACGGAGCAAGCCCCTCTTCCGTCTCCCTGTTCCAAAAATCAGATTAATATATAGTCCTCGGGTAGAGGACGTATCAGATATTAAACTGATAAGAACAGATACTACACTTGATCTTAGCCAAAAGGCCGAGAAGCGATACCCCTCGACCGTACGGGGTCCGGCGTCCCCCCGGGCGACTCACCAGACGCCGGTACTCCGCGGAGGGGCGGGGCAAGAGAAGAACGCTGACCGCCGGATGACCGCCGGACTCGGGCGAGAGGCCTCGTGGCCTGGTCTGGCGTCTGCGCAGTCGGATTTCCTAGGAGACAGCAGACGAGAGAGTTAGTTCCACAGACAGACAGACAGACAGACAGACAGACAGACAGACAGACAGACAGACAGACAGACAGACAGACAGACAGACAGACAGACAGACAAATAAATACATACATCATTTTTTAAAAAAAAAAAAAAAAAAAAAAAAAAAGAGAAAAAGAGCGGGAAAACGCAACAGCGGGCGAAAAGGGAGGTAGAGACCTGGGAGAGAGGGTTCTTGTGTTCTTGTGTTCTTGGGTTCTTGGGTTCTTGGGTTCTTGGGTTCTTGGGTTCTTGGGTTCTTTTCTTCAACATTCAAAGAGATGTGCACCGTTCCTGGAGTCACTGCAATACCAGGTCGATGCGTGGAGCGGACGGAGCAAGCCCCTCTTCCGTCTCCCTGTTCCAAAAATCAGATTAATATATAGTCCTCGGGTAGAGGACGTATCAGATATTAAACTGATAAGAACAGATACTACACTTGATCTTAGCCAAAAGGCCGAGAAGCGATACCCCTCGACCGTACGGGGTCCGGCGTCCCCCCGGGCGACTCACCAGACGCCGGTACTCCGCGGAGGGGCGGGGCAAGAGAAGAACGCTGACCGCCGGATGACCGCCGGACTCGGGCGAGAGGCCTCGTGGCCTGGTCTGGCGTCTGCGCAGTCGGATTTCCTAGGAGACAGCAGACGAGAGAGTTAGTTCCACAGACAGACAGACAGACAGACAGACAGACAGACAGACAGACAGACAGACAGACAGACAGACAGACAGACAGACAGACAGACAGACAAATAAATACATACATCATTTTTTAAAAAAAAAAAAAAAAAAAAAAAAAAAGAGAAAAAGAGCGGGAAAACGCAACAGCGGGCGAAAAGGGAGGTAGAGACCTGGGAGAGAGGGTTCTTGTGTTCTTGTGTTCTTGGGTTCTTGGGTTCTTGGGTTCTTGGGTTCTTGGGTTCTTGGGTTCTTTTCTTCAACATTCAAAGAGATGTGCACCGTTCCTGGAGTCACTGCAATACCAGGTCGATGCGTGGAGCGGACGGAGCAAGCCCCTCTTCCGTCTCCCTGTTCCAAAAATCAGATTAATATATAGTCCTCGGGTAGAGGACGTATCAGATATTAAACTGATAAGAACAGATACTACACTTGATCTTAGCCAAAAGGCCGAGAAGCGATACCCCTCGACCGTACGGGGTCCGGCGTCCCCCCGGGCGACTCACCAGACGCCGGTACTCCGCGGAGGGGCGGGGCAAGAGAAGAACGCTGACCGCCGGATGACCGCCGGACTCGGGCGAGAGGCCTCGTGGCCTGGTCTGGCGTCTGCGCAGTCGGATTTCCTAGGAGACAGCAGACGAGAGAGTTAGTTCCACAGACAGACAGACAGACAGACAGACAGACAGACAGACAGACAGACAGACAGACAGACAGACAGACAGACAGACAGACAGACAGACAAATAAATACATACATCATTTTTTAAAAAAAAAAAAAAAAAAAAAAAAAAAGAGAAAAAGAGCGGGAAAACGCAACAGCGGGCGAAAAGGGAGGTAGAGACCTGGGAGAGAGGGTTCTTGTGTTCTTGTGTTCTTGGGTTCTTGGGTTCTTGGGTTCTTGGGTTCTTGGGTTCTTGGGTTCTTTTCTTCAACATTCAAAGAGATGTGCACCGTTCCTGGAGTCACTGCAATACCAGGTCGATGCGTGGAGCGGACGGAGCAAGCCCCTCTTCCGTCTCCCTGTTCCAAAAATCAGATTAATATATAGTCCTCGGGTAGAGGACGTATCAGATATTAAACTGATAAGAACAGATACTACACTTGATCTTAGCCAAAAGGCCGAGAAGCGATACCCCTCGACCGTACGGGGTCCGGCGTCCCCCCGGGCGACTCACCAGACGCCGGTACTCCGCGGAGGGGCGGGGCAAGAGAAGAACGCTGACCGCCGGATGACCGCCGGACTCGGGCGAGAGGCCTCGTGGCCTGGTCTGGCGTCTGCGCAGTCGGATTTCCTAGGAGACAGCAGACGAGAGAGTTAGTTCCACAGACAGACAGACAGACAGACAGACAGACAGACAGACAGACAGACAGACAGACAGACAGACAGACAGACAGACAGACAGACAGACAAATAAATACATACATCATTTTTTAAAAAAAAAAAAAAAAAAAAAAAAAAAGAGAAAAAGAGCGGGAAAACGCAACAGCGGGCGAAAAGGGAGGTAGAGACCTGGGAGAGAGGGTTCTTGTGTTCTTGTGTTCTTGGGTTCTTGGGTTCTTGGGTTCTTGGGTTCTTGGGTTCTTGGGTTCTTTTCTTCAACATTCAAAGAGATGTGCACCGTTCCTGGAGTCACTGCAATACCAGGTCGATGCGTGGAGCGGACGGAGCAAGCCCCTCTTCCGTCTCCCTGTTCCAAAAATCAGATTAATATATAGTCCTCGGGTAGAGGACGTATCAGATATTAAACTGATAAGAACAGATACTACACTTGATCTTAGCCAAAAGGCCGAGAAGCGATACCCCTCGACCGTACGGGGTCCGGCGTCCCCCCGGGCGACTCACCAGACGCCGGTACTCCGCGGAGGGGCGGGGCAAGAGAAGAACGCTGACCGCCGGATGACCGCCGGACTCGGGCGAGAGGCCTCGTGGCCTGGTCTGGCGTCTGCGCAGTCGGATTTCCTAGGAGACAGCAGACGAGAGAGTTAGTTCCACAGACAGACAGACAGACAGACAGACAGACAGACAGACAGACAGACAGACAGACAGACAGACAGACAGACAGACAGACAGACAGACAAATAAATACATACATCATTTTTTAAAAAAAAAAAAAAAAAAAAAAAAAAAGAGAAAAAGAGCGGGAAAACGCAACAGCGGGCGAAAAGGGAGGTAGAGACCTGGGAGAGAGGGTTCTTGTGTTCTTGTGTTCTTGGGTTCTTGGGTTCTTGGGTTCTTGGGTTCTTGGGTTCTTGGGTTCTTTTCTTCAACATTCAAAGAGATGTGCACCGTTCCTGGAGTCACTGCAATACCAGGTCGATGCGTGGAGCGGACGGAGCAAGCCCCTCTTCCGTCTCCCTGTTCCAAAAATCAGATTAATATATAGTCCTCGGGTAGAGGACGTATCAGATATTAAACTGATAAGAACAGATACTACACTTGATCTTAGCCAAAAGGCCGAGAAGCGATACCCCTCGACCGTACGGGGTCCGGCGTCCCCCCGGGCGACTCACCAGACGCCGGTACTCCGCGGAGGGGCGGGGCAAGAGAAGAACGCTGACCGCCGGATGACCGCCGGACTCGGGCGAGAGGCCTCGTGGCCTGGTCTGGCGTCTGCGCAGTCGGATTTCCTAGGAGACAGCAGACGAGAGAGTTAGTTCCACAGACAGACAGACAGACAGACAGACAGACAGACAGACAGACAGACAGACAGACAGACAGACAGACAGACAGACAGACAGACAGACAAATAAATACATACATCATTTTTTAAAAAAAAAAAAAAAAAAAAAAAAAAAGAGAAAAAGAGCGGGAAAACGCAACAGCGGGCGAAAAGGGAGGTAGAGACCTGGGAGAGAGGGTTCTTGTGTTCTTGTGTTCTTGGGTTCTTGGGTTCTTGGGTTCTTGGGTTCTTGGGTTCTTGGGTTCTTTTCTTCAACATTCAAAGAGATGTGCACCGTTCCTGGAGTCACTGCAATACCAGGTCGATGCGTGGAGCGGACGGAGCAAGCCCCTCTTCCGTCTCCCTGTTCCAAAAATCAGATTAATATATAGTCCTCGGGTAGAGGACGTATCAGATATTAAACTGATAAGAACAGATACTACACTTGATCTTAGCCAAAAGGCCGAGAAGCGATACCCCTCGACCGTACGGGGTCCGGCGTCCCCCCGGGCGACTCACCAGACGCCGGTACTCCGCGGAGGGGCGGGGCAAGAGAAGAACGCTGACCGCCGGATGACCGCCGGACTCGGGCGAGAGGCCTCGTGGCCTGGTCTGGCGTCTGCGCAGTCGGATTTCCTAGGAGACAGCAGACGAGAGAGTTAGTTCACGACAGACAGACAGACAGACAGACAGACAGACAGACAGACAGACAGACAGACAGACAGACAGACAGACAGACAGACAGACAGACAAATAAATACATACATCATTTTTTAAAAAAAAAAAAAAAAAAAAAAAAAAAGAGAAAAAGAGCGGGAAAACGCAACAGCGGGCGAAAAGGGAGGTAGAGACCTGGGAGAGAGGGTTCTTGTGTTCTTGTGTTCTTGGGTTCTTGGGTTCTTGGGTTCTTGGGTTCTTGGGTTCTTTTCTTCAACATTCAAAGAGATGTGCACCGTTCCTGGAGTCACTGCAATACCAGGTCGATGCGTGGAGCGGACGGAGCAAGCCCCTCTTCCGTCTCCCTGTTCCAAAAATCAGATTAATATATAGTCCTCGGGTAGAGGACGTATCAGATATTAAACTGATAAGAACAGATACTACACTTGATCTTAGCCAAAAGGCCGAGAAGCGATACCCCTCGACCGTACGGGGTCCGGCGTCCCCCCGGGCGACTCACCAGACGCCGGTACTCCGCGGAGGGGCGGGGCAAGAGAAGAACGCTGACCGCCGGATGACCGCCGGACTCGGGCGAGAGGCCTCGTGGCCTGGTCTGGCGTCTGCGCAGTCGGATTTCCTAGGAGACAGCAGACGAGAGAGTTAGTTCCACAGACAGACAGACAGACAGACAGACAGACAGACAGACAGACAGACAGACAGACAGACAGACAGACAGACAGACAGACAGACAGACAAATAAATACATACATCATTTTTTAAAAAAAAAAAAAAAAAAAAAAAAAAAGAGAAAAAGAGCGGGAAAACGCAACAGCGGGCGAAAAGGGAGGTAGAGACCTGGGAGAGAGGGTTCTTGTGTTCTTGTGTTCTTGGGTTCTTGGGTTCTTGGGTTCTTGGGTTCTTGGGTTCTTGGGTTCTTTTCTTCAACATTCAAAGAGATGTGCACCGTTCCTGGAGTCACTGCAATACCAGGTCGATGCGTGGAGCGGACGGAGCAAGCCCCTCTTCCGTCTCCCTGTTCCAAAAATCAGATTAATATATAGTCCTCGGGTAGAGGACGTATCAGATATTAAACTGATAAGAACAGATACTACACTTGATCTTAGCCAAAAGGCCGAGAAGCGATACCCCTCGACCGTACGGGGTCCGGCGTCCCCCCGGGCGACTCACCAGACGCCGGTACTCCGCGGAGGGGCGGGGCAAGAGAAGAACGCTGACCGCCGGATGACCGCCGGACTCGGGCGAGAGGCCTCGTGGCCTGGTCTGGCGTCTGCGCAGTCGGATTTCCTAGGAGACAGCAGACGAGAGAGTTAGTTCCACAGACAGACAGACAGACAGACAGACAGACAGACAGACAGACAGACAGACAGACAGACAGACAGACAGACAGACAGACAGACAGACAAATAAATACATACATCATTTTTTAAAAAAAAAAAAAAAAAAAAAAAAAAAGAGAAAAAGAGCGGGAAAACGCAACAGCGGGCGAAAAGGGAGGTAGAGACCTGGGAGAGAGGGTTCTTGTGTTCTTGTGTTCTTGGGTTCTTGGGTTCTTGGGTTCTTGGGTTCTTGGGTTCTTGGGTTCTTTTCTTCAACATTCAAAGAGATGTGCACCGTTCCTGGAGTCACTGCAATACCAGGTCGATGCGTGGAGCGGACGGAGCAAGCCCCTCTTCCGTCTCCCTGTTCCAAAAATCAGATTAATATATAGTCCTCGGGTAGAGGACGTATCAGATATTAAACTGATAAGAACAGATACTACACTTGATCTTAGCCAAAAGGCCGAGAAGCGATACCCCTCGACCGTACGGGGTCCGGCGTCCCCCCGGGCGACTCACCAGACGCCGGTACTCCGCGGAGGGGCGGGGCAAGAGAAGAACGCTGACCGCCGGATGACCGCCGGACTCGGGCGAGAGGCCTCGTGGCCTGGTCTGGCGTCTGCGCAGTCGGATTTCCTAGGAGACAGCAGACGAGAGAGTTAGTTCCACAGACAGACAGACAGACAGACAGACAGACAGACAGACAGACAGACAGACAGACAGACAGACAGACAGACAGACAGACAGACAGACAAATAAATACATACATCATTTTTTAAAAAAAAAAAAAAAAAAAAAAAAAAAGAGAAAAAGAGCGGGAAAACGCAACAGCGGGCGAAAAGGGAGGTAGAGACCTGGGAGAGAGGGTTCTTGTGTTCTTGTGTTCTTGGGTTCTTGGGTTCTTGGGTTCTTGGGTTCTTGGGTTCTTGGGTTCTTTTCTTCAACATTCAAAGAGATGTGCACCGTTCCTGGAGTCACTGCAATACCAGGTCGATGCGTGGAGCGGACGGAGCAAGCCCCTCTTCCGTCTCCCTGTTCCAAAAATCAGATTAATATATAGTCCTCGGGTAGAGGACGTATCAGATATTAAACTGATAAGAACAGATACTACACTTGATCTTAGCCAAAAGGCCGAGAAGCGATACCCCTCGACCGTACGGGGTCCGGCGTCCCCCCGGGCGACTCACCAGACGCCGGTACTCCGCGGAGGGGCGGGGCAAGAGAAGAACGCTGACCGCCGGATGACCGCCGGACTCGGGCGAGAGGCCTCGTGGCCTGGTCTGGCGTCTGCGCAGTCGGATTTCCTAGGAGACAGCAGACGAGAGAGTTAGTTCCACAGACAGACAGACAGACAGACAGACAGACAGACAGACAGACAGACAGACAGACAGACAGACAGACAGACAGACAGACAGACAGACAAATAAATACATACATCATTTTTTAAAAAAAAAAAAAAAAAAAAAAAAAAAGAGAAAAAGAGCGGGAAAACGCAACAGCGGGCGAAAAGGGAGGTAGAGACCTGGGAGAGAGGGTTCTTGTGTTCTTGTGTTCTTGGGTTCTTGGGTTCTTGGGTTCTTGGGTTCTTGGGTTCTTGGGTTCTTTTCTTCAACATTCAAAGAGATGTGCACCGTTCCTGGAGTCACTGCAATACCAGGTCGATGCGTGGAGCGGACGGAGCAAGCCCCTCTTCCGTCTCCCTGTTCCAAAAATCAGATTAATATATAGTCCTCGGGTAGAGGACGTATCAGATATTAAACTGATAAGAACAGATACTACACTTGATCTTAGCCAAAAGGCCGAGAAGCGATACCCCTCGACCGTACGGGGTCCGGCGTCCCCCCGGGCGACTCACCAGACGCCGGTACTCCGCGGAGGGGCGGGGCAAGAGAAGAACGCTGACCGCCGGATGACCGCCGGACTCGGGCGAGAGGCCTCGTGGCCTGGTCTGGCGTCTGCGCAGTCGGATTTCCTAGGAGACAGCAGACGAGAGAGTTAGTTCCACAGACAGACAGACAGACAGACAGACAGACAGACAGACAGACAGACAGACAGACAGACAGACAGACAGACAGACAGACAGACAGACAAATAAATACATACATCATTTTTTAAAAAAAAAAAAAAAAAAAAAAAAAAAGAGAAAAAGAGCGGGAAAACGCAACAGCGGGCGAAAAGGGAGGTAGAGACCTGGGAGAGAGGGTTCTTGTGTTCTTGTGTTCTTGGGTTCTTGGGTTCTTGGGTTCTTGGGTTCTTGGGTTCTTGGGTTCTTTTCTTCAACATTCAAAGAGATGTGCACCGTTCCTGGAGTCACTGCAATACCAGGTCGATGCGTGGAGCGGACGGAGCAAGCCCCTCTTCCGTCTCCCTGTTCCAAAAATCAGATTAATATATAGTCCTCGGGTAGAGGACGTATCAGATATTAAACTGATAAGAACAGATACTACACTTGATCTTAGCCAAAAGGCCGAGAAGCGATACCCCTCGACCGTACGGGGTCCGGCGTCCCCCCGGGCGACTCACCAGACGCCGGTACTCCGCGGAGGGGCGGGGCAAGAGAAGAACGCTGACCGCCGGATGACCGCCGGACTCGGGCGAGAGGCCTCGTGGCCTGGTCTGGCGTCTGCGCAGTCGGATTTCCTAGGAGACAGCAGACGAGAGAGTTAGTTCCACAGACAGACAGACAGACAGACAGACAGACAGACAGACAGACAGACAGACAGACAGACAGACAGACAGACAGACAGACAGACAGACAAATAAATACATACATCATTTTTTAAAAAAAAAAAAAAAAAAAAAAAAAAAGAGAAAAAGAGCGGGAAAACGCAACAGCGGGCGAAAAGGGAGGTAGAGACCTGGGAGAGAGGGTTCTTGTGTTCTTGTGTTCTTGGGTTCTTGGGTTCTTGGGTTCTTGGGTTCTTGGGTTCTTGGGTTCTTTTCTTCAACATTCAAAGAGATGTGCACCGTTCCTGGAGTCACTGCAATACCAGGTCGATGCGTGGAGCGGACGGAGCAAGCCCCTCTTCCGTCTCCCTGTTCCAAAAATCAGATTAATATATAGTCCTCGGGTAGAGGACGTATCAGATATTAAACTGATAAGAACAGATACTACACTTGATCTTAGCCAAAAGGCCGAGAAGCGATACCCCTCGACCGTACGGGGTCCGGCGTCCCCCCGGGCGACTCACCAGACGCCGGTACTCCGCGGAGGGGCGGGGCAAGAGAAGAACGCTGACCGCCGGATGACCGCCGGACTCGGGCGAGAGGCCTCGTGGCCTGGTCTGGCGTCTGCGCAGTCGGATTTCCTAGGAGACAGCAGACGAGAGAGTTAGTTCCACAGACAGACAGACAGACAGACAGACAGACAGACAGACAGACAGACAGACAGACAGACAGACAGACAGACAGACAGACAGACAGACAAATAAATACATACATCATTTTTTAAAAAAAAAAAAAAAAAAAAAAAAAAAGAGAAAAAGAGCGGGAAAACGCAACAGCGGGCGAAAAGGGAGGTAGAGACCTGGGAGAGAGGGTTCTTGTGTTCTTGTGTTCTTGGGTTCTTGGGTTCTTGGGTTCTTGGGTTCTTGGGTTCTTGGGTTCTTTTCTTCAACATTCAAAGAGATGTGCACCGTTCCTGGAGTCACTGCAATACCAGGTCGATGCGTGGAGCGGACGGAGCAAGCCCCTCT
The DNA here is from genome assembly GCF_963854185.1 of Sardina pilchardus. Taxonomy (NCBI): domain Eukaryota; kingdom Metazoa; phylum Chordata; class Actinopteri; order Clupeiformes; family Clupeidae; genus Sardina; species Sardina pilchardus. Next base: position 826,956 of record NC_084995.1, read on the forward strand.
TCCGTCTCCCTGTTCCAAAAATCAGATTAATATATAGTCCTCGGGTAGAGGACGTATCAGATATTAAACTGATAAGAACAGATACTACACTTGATCTTAGCCAAAAGGCCGAGAAGCGATACCCCTCGACCGTACGGGGTCCGGCGTCCCCCCGGGCGACTCACCAGACGCCGGTACTCCGCGGAGGGGCGGGGCAAGAGAAGAACGCTGACCGCCGGATGACCGCCGGACTCGGGCGAGAGGCCTCGTGGCCTGGTCTGGCGTCTGCGCAGTCGGATTTCCTAGGAGACAGCAGACGAGAGAGTTAGTTCCACAGACAGACAGACAGACAGACAGACAGACAGACAGACAGACAGACAGACAGACAGACAGACAGACAGACAGACAGACAGACAGACAAATAAATACATACATCATTTTTTAAAAAAAAAAAAAAAAAAAAAAAAAAAGAGAAAAAGAGCGGGAAAACGCAACAGCGGGCGAAAAGGGAGGTAGAGACCTGGGAGAGAGGGTTCTTGTGTTCTTGTGTTCTTGGGTTCTTGGGTTCTTGGGTTCTTGGGTTCTTGGGTTCTTGGGTTCTTTTCTTCAACATTCAAAGAGATGTGCACCGTTCCTGGAGTCACTGCAATACCAGGTCGATGCGTGGAGCGGACGGAGCAAGCCCCTCTTCCGTCTCCCTGTTCCAAAAATCAGATTAATATATAGTCCTCGGGTAGAGGACGTATCAGATATTAAACTGATAAGAACAGATACTACACTTGATCTTAGCCAAAAGGCCGAGAAGCGATACCCCTCGACCGTACGGGGTCCGGCGTCCCCCCGGGCGACTCACCAGACGCCGGTACTCCGCGGAGGGGCGGGGCAAGAGAAGAACGCTGACCGCCGGATGACCGCCGGACTCGGGCGAGAGGCCTCGTGGCCTGGTCTGGCGTCTGCGCAGTCGGATTTCCTAGGAGACAGCAGACGAGAGAGTTAGTTCCACAGACAGACAGACAGACAGACAGACAGACAGACAGACAGACAGACAGACAGACAGACAGACAGACAGACAGACAGACAGACAGACAAATAAATACATACATCATTTTTTAAAAAAAAAAAAAAAAAAAAAAAAAAAGAGAAAAAGAGCGGGAAAACGCAACAGCGGGCGAAAAGGGAGGTAGAGACCTGGGAGAGAGGGTTCTTGTGTTCTTGTGTTCTTGGGTTCTTGGGTTCTTGGGTTCTTGGGTTCTTGGGTTCTTGGGTTCTTTTCTTCAACATTCAAAGAGATGTGCACCGTTCCTGGAGTCACTGCAATACCAGGTCGATGCGTGGAGCGGACGGAGCAAGCCCCTCTTCCGTCTCCCTGTTCCAAAAATCAGATTAATATATAGTCCTCGGGTAGAGGACGTATCAGATATTAAACTGATAAGAACAGATACTACACTTGATCTTAGCCAAAAGGCCGAGAAGCGATACCCCTCGACCGTACGGGGTCCGGCGTCCCCCCGGGCGACTCACCAGACGCCGGTACTCCGCGGAGGGGCGGGGCAAGAGAAGAACGCTGACCGCCGGATGACCGCCGGACTCGGGCGAGAGGCCTCGTGGCCTGGTCTGGCGTCTGCGCAGTCGGATTTCCTAGGAGACAGCAGACGAGAGAGTTAGTTCCACAGACAGACAGACAGACAGACAGACAGACAGACAGACAGACAGACAGACAGACAGACAGACAGACAGACAGACAGACAGACAGACAAATAAATACATACATCATTTTTTAAAAAAAAAAAAAAAAAAAAAAAAAAAGAGAAAAAGAGCGGGAAAACGCAACAGCGGGCGAAAAGGGAGGTAGAGACCTGGGAGAGAGGGTTCTTGTGTTCTTGTGTTCTTGGGTTCTTGGGTTCTTGGGTTCTTGGGTTCTTGGGTTCTTGGGTTCTTTTCTTCAACATTCAAAGAGATGTGCACCGTTCCTGGAGTCACTGCAATACCAGGTCGATGCGTGGAGCGGACGGAGCAAGCCCCTCTTCCGTCTCCCTGTTCCAAAAATCAGATTAATATATAGTCCTCGGGTAGAGGACGTATCAGATATTAAACTGATAAGAACAGATACTACACTTGATCTTAGCCAAAAGGCCGAGAAGCGATACCCCTCGACCGTACGGGGTCCGGCGTCCCCCCGGGCGACTCACCAGACGCCGGTACTCCGCGGAGGGGCGGGGCAAGAGAAGAACGCTGACCGCCGGATGACCGCCGGACTCGGGCGAGAGGCCTCGTGGCCTGGTCTGGCGTCTGCGCAGTCGGATTTCCTAGGAGACAGCAGACGAGAGAGTTAGTTCCACAGACAGACAGACAGACAGACAGACAGACAGACAGACAGACAGACAGACAGACAGACAGACAGACAGACAGACAGACAGACAGACAAATAAATACATACATCATTTTTTAAAAAAAAAAAAAAAAAAAAAAAAAAAGAGAAAAAGAGCGGGAAAACGCAACAGCGGGCGAAAAGGGAGGTAGAGACCTGGGAGAGAGGGTTCTTGTGTTCTTGTGTTCTTGGGTTCTTGGGTTCTTGGGTTCTTGGGTTCTTGGGTTCTTGGGTTCTTTTCTTCAACATTCAAAGAGATGTGCACCGTTCCTGGAGTCACTGCAATACCAGGTCGATGCGTGGAGCGGACGGAGCAAGCCCCTCTTCCGTCTCCCTGTTCCAAAAATCAGATTAATATATAGTCCTCGGGTAGAGGACGTATCAGATATTAAACTGATAAGAACAGATACTACACTTGATCTTAGCCAAAAGGCCGAGAAGCGATACCCCTCGACCGTACGGGGTCCGGCGTCCCCCCGGGCGACTCACCAGACGCCGGTACTCCGCGGAGGGGCGGGGCAAGAGAAGAACGCTGACCGCCGGATGACCGCCGGACTCGGGCGAGAGGCCTCGTGGCCTGGTCTGGCGTCTGCGCAGTCGGATTTCCTAGGAGACAGCAGACGAGAGAGTTAGTTCCACAGACAGACAGACAGACAGACAGACAGACAGACAGACAGACAGACAGACAGACAGACAGACAGACAGACAGACAGACAGACAGACAAATAAATACATACATCATTTTTTAAAAAAAAAAAAAAAAAAAAAAAAAAAGAGAAAAAGAGCGGGAAAACGCAACAGCGGGCGAAAAGGGAGGTAGAGACCTGGGAGAGAGGGTTCTTGTGTTCTTGTGTTCTTGGGTTCTTGGGTTCTTGGGTTCTTGGGTTCTTGGGTTCTTGGGTTCTTTTCTTCAACATTCAAAGAGATGTGCACCGTTCCTGGAGTCACTGCAATACCAGGTCGATGCGTGGAGCGGACGGAGCAAGCCCCTCTTCCGTCTCCCTGTTCCAAAAATCAGATTAATATATAGTCCTCGGGTAGAGGACGTATCAGATATTAAACTGATAAGAACAGATACTACACTTGATCTTAGCCAAAAGGCCGAGAAGCGATACCCCTCGACCGTACGGGGTCCGGCGTCCCCCCGGGCGACTCACCAGACGCCGGTACTCCGCGGAGGGGCGGGGCAAGAGAAGAACGCTGACCGCCGGATGACCGCCGGACTCGGGCGAGAGGCCTCGTGGCCTGGTCTGGCGTCTGCGCAGTCGGATTTCCTAGGAGACAGCAGACGAGAGAGTTAGTTCCACAGACAGACAGACAGACAGACAGACAGACAGACAGACAGACAGACAGACAGACAGACAGACAGACAGACAGACAGACAGACAGACAAATAAATACATACATCATTTTTTAAAAAAAAAAAAAAAAAAAAAAAAAAAGAGAAAAAGAGCGGGAAAACGCAACAGCGGGCGAAAAGGGAGGTAGAGACCTGGGAGAGAGGGTTCTTGTGTTCTTGTGTTCTTGGGTTCTTGGGTTCTTGGGTTCTTGGGTTCTTGGGTTCTTGGGTTCTTTTCTTCAACATTCAAAGAGATGTGCACCGTTCCTGGAGTCACTGCAATACCAGGTCGATGCGTGGAGCGGACGGAGCAAGCCCCTCTTCCGTCTCCCTGTTCCAAAAATCAGATTAATATATAGTCCTCGGGTAGAGGACGTATCAGATATTAAACTGATAAGAACAGATACTACACTTGATCTTAGCCAAAAGGCCGAGAAGCGATACCCCTCGACCGTACGGGGTCCGGCGTCCCCCCGGGCGACTCACCAGACGCCGGTACTCCGCGGAGGGGCGGGGCAAGAGAAGAACGCTGACCGCCGGATGACCGCCGGACTCGGGCGAGAGGCCTCGTGGCCTGGTCTGGCGTCTGCGCAGTCGGATTTCCTAGGAGACAGCAGACGAGAGAGTTAGTTCCACAGACAGACAGACAGACAGACAGACAGACAGACAGACAGACAGACAGACAGACAGACAGACAGACAGACAGACAGACAGACAGACAAATAAATACATACATCATTTTTTAAAAAAAAAAAAAAAAAAAAAAAAAAAGAGAAAAAGAGCGGGAAAACGCAACAGCGGGCGAAAAGGGAGGTAGAGACCTGGGAGAGAGGGTTCTTGTGTTCTTGTGTTCTTGGGTTCTTGGGTTCTTGGGTTCTTGGGTTCTTGGGTTCTTTTCTTCAACATTCAAAGAGATGTGCACCGTTCCTGGAGTCACTGCAATACCAGGTCGATGCGTGGAGCGGACGGAGCAAGCCCCTCTTCCGTCTCCCTGTTCCAAAAATCAGATTAATATATAGTCCTCGGGTAGAGGACGTATCAGATATTAAACTGATAAGAACAGATACTACACTTGATCTTAGCCAAAAGGCCGAGAAGCGATACCCCTCGACCGTACGGGGTCCGGCGTCCCCCCGGGCGACTCACCAGACGCCGGTACTCCGCGGAGGGGCGGGGCAAGAGAAGAACGCTGACCGCCGGATGACCGCCGGACTCGGGCGAGAGGCCTCGTGGCCTGGTCTGGCGTCTGCGCAGTCGGATTTCCTAGGAGACAGCAGACGAGAGAGTTAGTTCCACAGACAGACAGACAGACAGACAGACAGACAGACAGACAGACAGACAGACAGACAGACAGACAGACAGACAGACAGACAGACAGACAAATAAATACATACATCATTTTTTAAAAAAAAAAAAAAAAAAAAAAAAAAAGAGAAAAAGAGCGGGAAAACGCAACAGCGGGCGAAAAGGGAGGTAGAGACCTGGGAGAGAGGGTTCTTGTGTTCTTGTGTTCTTGGGTTCTTGGGTTCTTGGGTTCTTGGGTTCTTGGGTTCTTGGGTTCTTTTCTTCAACATTCAAAGAGATGTGCACCGTTCCTGGAGTCACTGCAATACCAGGTCGATGCGTGGAGCGGACGGAGCAAGCCCCTCTTCCGTCTCCCTGTTCCAAAAATCAGATTAATATATAGTCCTCGGGTAGAGGACGTATCAGATATTAAACTGATAAGAACAGATACTACACTTGATCTTAGCCAAAAGGCCGAGAAGCGATACCCCTCGACCGTACGGGGTCCGGCGTCCCCCCGGGCGACTCACCAGACGCCGGTACTCCGCGGAGGGGCGGGGCAAGAGAAGAACGCTGACCGCCGGATGACCGCCGGACTCGGGCGAGAGGCCTCGTGGCCTGGTCTGGCGTCTGCGCAGTCGGATTTCCTAGGAGACAGCAGACGAGAGAGTTAGTTCCACAGACAGACAGACAGACAGACAGACAGACAGACAGACAGACAGACAGACAGACAGACAGACAGACAGACAGACAGACAGACAGACAAATAAATACATACATCATTTTTTAAAAAAAAAAAAAAAAAAAAAAAAAAAGAGAAAAAGAGCGGGAAAACGCAACAGCGGGCGAAAAGGGAGGTAGAGACCTGGGAGAGAGGGTTCTTGTGTTCTTGTGTTCTTGGGTTCTTGGGTTCTTGGGTTCTTGGGTTCTTGGGTTCTTGGGTTCTTTTCTTCAACATTCAAAGAGATGTGCACCGTTCCTGGAGTCACTGCAATACCAGGTCGATGCGTGGAGCGGACGGAGCAAGCCCCTCTTCCGTCTCCCTGTTCCAAAAATCAGATTAATATATAGTCCTCGGGTAGAGGACGTATCAGATATTAAACTGATAAGAACAGATACTACACTTGATCTTAGCCAAAAGGCCGAGAAGCGATACCCCTCGACCGTACGGGGTCCGGCGTCCCCCCGGGCGACTCACCAGACGCCGGTACTCCGCGGAGGGGCGGGGCAAGAGAAGAACGCTGACCGCCGGATGACCGCCGGACTCGGGCGAGAGGCCTCGTGGCCTGGTCTGGCGTCTGCGCAGTCGGATTTCCTAGGAGACAGCAGACGAGAGAGTTAGTTCCACAGACAGACAGACAGACAGACAGACAGACAGACAGACAGACAGACAGACAGACAGACAGACAGACAGACAGACAGACAGACAGACAAATAAATACATACATCATTTTTTAAAAAAAAAAAAAAAAAAAAAAAAAAAGAGAAAAAGAGCGGGAAAACGCAACAGCGGGCGAAAAGGGAGGTAGAGACCTGGGAGAGAGGGTTCTTGTGTTCTTGTGTTCTTGGGTTCTTGGGTTCTTGGGTTCTTGGGTTCTTGGGTTCTTGGGTTCTTTTCTTCAACATTCAAAGAGATGTGCACCGTTCCTGGAGTCACTGCAATACCAGGTCGATGCGTGGAGCGGACGGAGCAAGCCCCTCTTCCGTCTCCCTGTTCCAAAAATCAGATTAATATATAGTCCTCGGGTAGAGGACGTATCAGATATTAAACTGATAAGAACAGATACTACACTTGATCTTAGCCAAAAGGCCGAGAAGCGATACCCCTCGACCGTACGGGGTCCGGCGTCCCCCCGGGCGACTCACCAGACGCCGGTACTCCGCGGAGGGGCGGGGCAAGAGAAGAACGCTGACCGCCGGATGACCGCCGGACTCGGGCGAGAGGCCTCGTGGCCTGGTCTGGCGTCTGCGCAGTCGGATTTCCTAGGAGACAGCAGACGAGAGAGTTAGTTCCACAGACAGACAGACAGACAGACAGACAGACAGACAGACAGACAGACAGACAGACAGACAGACAGACAGACAGACAGACAGACAGACAAATAAATACATACATCATTTTTTAAAAAAAAAAAAAAAAAAAAAAAAAAAGAGAAAAAGAGCGGGAAAACGCAACAGCGGGCGAAAAGGGAGGTAGAGACCTGGGAGAGAGGGTTCTTGTGTTCTTGTGTTCTTGGGTTCTTGGGTTCTTGGGTTCTTGGGTTCTTGGGTTCTTGGGTTCTTTTCTTCAACATTCAAAGAGATGTGCACCGTTCCTGGAGTCACTGCAATACCAGGTCGATGCGTGGAGCGGACGGAGCAAGCCCCTCTTCCGTCTCCCTGTTCCAAAAATCAGATTAATATATAGTCCTCGGGTAGAGGACGTATCAGATATTAAACTGATAAGAACAGATACTACACTTGATCTTAGCCAAAAGGCCGAGAAGCGATACCCCTCGACCGTACGGGGTCCGGCGTCCCCCCGGGCGACTCACCAGACGCCGGTACTCCGCGGAGGGGCGGGGCAAGAGAAGAACGCTGACCGCCGGATGACCGCCGGACTCGGGCGAGAGGCCTCGTGGCCTGGTCTGGCGTCTGCGCAGTCGGATTTCCTAGGAGACAGCAGACGAGAGAGTTAGTTCCACAGACAGACAGACAGACAGACAGACAGACAGACAGACAGACAGACAGACAGACAGACAGACAGACAGACAGACAGACAGACAGACAAATAAATACATACATCATTTTTTAAAAAAAAAAAAAAAAAAAAAAAAAAAGAGAAAAAGAGCGGGAAAACGCAACAGCGGGCGAAAAGGGAGGTAGAGACCTGGGAGAGAGGGTTCTTGTGTTCTTGTGTTCTTGGGTTCTTGGGTTCTTGGGTTCTTGGGTTCTTGGGTTCTTGGGTTCTTTTCTTCAACATTCAAAGAGATGTGCACCGTTCCTGGAGTCACTGCAATACCAGGTCGATGCGTGGAGCGGACGGAGCAAGCCCCTCTTCCGTCTCCCTGTTCCAAAAATCAGATTAATATATAGTCCTCGGGTAGAGGACGTATCAGATATTAAACTGATAAGAACAGATACTACACTTGATCTTAGCCAAAAGGCCGAGAAGCGATACCCCTCGACCGTACGGGGTCCGGCGTCCCCCCGGGCGACTCACCAGACGCCGGTACTCCGCGGAGGGGCGGGGCAAGAGAAGAACGCTGACCGCCGGATGACCGCCGGACTCGGGCGAGAGGCCTCGTGGCCTGGTCTGGCGTCTGCGCAGTCGGATTTCCTAGGAGACAGCAGACGAGAGAGTTAGTTCCACAGACAGACAGACAGACAGACAGACAGACAGACAGACAGACAGACAGACAGACAGACAGACAGACAGACAGACAGACAGACAGACAAATAAATACATACATCATTTTTTAAAAAAAAAAAAAAAAAAAAAAAAAAAGAGAAAAAGAGCGGGAAAACGCAACAGCGGGCGAAAAGGGAGGTAGAGACCTGGGAGAGAGGGTTCTTGTGTTCTTGTGTTCTTGGGTTCTTGGGTTCTTGGGTTCTTGGGTTCTTGGGTTCTTGGGTTCTTTTCTTCAACATTCAAAGAGATGTGCACCGTTCCTGGAGTCACTGCAATACCAGGTCGATGCGTGGAGCGGACGGAGCAAGCCCCTCTTCCGTCTCCCTGTTCCAAAAATCAGATTAATATATAGTCCTCGGGTAGAGGACGTATCAGATATTAAACTGATAAGAACAGATACTACACTTGATCTTAGCCAAAAGGCCGAGAAGCGATACCCCTCGACCGTACGGGGTCCGGCGTCCCCCCGGGCGACTCACCAGACGCCGGTACTCCGCGGAGGGGCGGGGCAAGAGAAGAACGCTGACCGCCGGATGACCGCCGGACTCGGGCGAGAGGCCTCGTGGCCTGGTCTGGCGTCTGCGCAGTCGGATTTCCTAGGAGACAGCAGACGAGAGAGTTAGTTCCACAGACAGACAGACAGACAGACAGACAGACAGACAGACAGACAGACAGACAGACAGACAGACAGACAGACAGACAGACAGACAGACAAATAAATACATACATCATTTTTTAAAAAAAAAAAAAAAAAAAAAAAAAAAGAGAAAAAGAGCGGGAAAACGCAACAGCGGGCGAAAAGGGAGGTAGAGACCTGGGAGAGAGGGTTCTTGTGTTCTTGTGTTCTTGGGTTCTTGGGTTCTTGGGTTCTTGGGTTCTTGGGTTCTTGGGTTCTTTTCTTCAACATTCAAAGAGATGTGCACCGTTCCTGGAGTCACTGCAATAC